>NW_028294540.1:0-69000 GCF_964341445.2 Mesoplodon mirus
CCACATGCACAAAGGGGCGCACCAGTCCAGGCGTCCTGGCTGAGGCCCTAGATGTGGGAAGGAGGCCAATGGAGACCGACCACCAGCCTGGCCAAGCCAGCGGCTGACTGAGGCCGCATGAGTGAGGCCAGGGGACACGAGCAAAGGAACCTTCCAGGTCAACCCATAGATTCTGGGGAATAATGAATTGCTGTTGGAAGCCGCTAAGTTTTGGGATGGCTTGTTACACAGCGATAAATACAGAATCTGAGTGTGGCTTCTCGCCTTTCTGCAACATTTTTCATTGTCTGGTCCAGGATGCCTGGGTTGGAACCCCTGCCTTCTGAAGGTTTGGATTTCCGTGTCTGACAAGAACCCCAGGTAGGTCTCCTCCTCACAAACTCTGAGAATTGCTGCAGGAGCAGGCCCTGGCCCTGAAGGAAAGCGAGGTATTATAGACTGCTTCTTTTAGAGTAACTTTCGAGTCGTGTCTAAGTGGGGAGAAATTGACCTGGGCCCTTCCCAGGATGGCTTGAATCCTCCTGTTCTGCTCGCATCCCTGCTTTAAACCTCTCTGGTTCTTTAACGAGTCTCTCAGCCCACGCCTCCCTGACTTCAGGGCTCACGTCCTCCTGCAAGGAACGTGTTTTTGCATCACTGTTCCATCACTGAAGGTTGACCAAGTGATTACTGTGTGGGAGTTAGAAGTACCCGCTGAGAAGCTAACCAGACCTCGCTTTGAATCCTAACACTGCTCCTTGCACTGGGCAGCCGTGAACACATCACTGAACCTCTCTGAGCTTCAGTTTCCTCATCTGCAAAGTGAGGCTGATAAAATCTAGTTTGAAGATGGTGAAGATTAACGAGCTAATAAATGTCAAGTGCACAGGACATGGCCCAGCACACAGTAGGTGCTCAGTACCTTGTAGTTGTAGATGTTATTTGGGATAAACTGAGCAGTGGCCAAACCTGGCTGAATGTCTTGGGAGGAAGAGGTGGTTTCTTGGAAGTAGGAAAAAGGGACAGTCCTTGAGACACAGAGAACAAGAGGCAGTGGCAATCTCTCCATGGTCCCTCTTGCTGCTGTAGCTCTGTGCTTCCCCGAGACCCCTCACCTTATCATACTGGGCCAGGTCCTGGTCCACAAAAATTTCTCTGTAGGGCTCTGCCCCAGGAATTTCCTCGGCCACTGATTGTTCCGACAGTTCTGCCGCGTTGGTCCACACTAACACACAAGATCAACAGAGAATGCAGAGGAGACTGTGAGTTTCCCCAAAGTCTTAAAAAATATTTTCAGATTAACCTTCACATTCATGAGACTTATGCACTGAAAGCATTACAGGAGGACTGGAAAGGGTAAGAGCTGCCTCATTTCTCTTCCCCAGAGTTAACTGCACTGATGCACTGTGGTGTATCTCTTTCCAGACTTTTTTCTATGCCGCATAAGAGCTGATGACCTTGGGCAAGTCATTTGCTCTTTCTAAGCCTTCGTTTCCACATACATAATTTAGGATCACTGAAAATCTCTGCTATAAAGGGCTATCTGGAGATTAAATAGAATAATGATATAGAGCAGGGGTTGGCAAACTATGGCCCTGCGGCCCAATCTGGAATTCTGCCTATGTTTGTAAAGAAAGTTTTATTGCAACATAGCCACAGTGATCATTTACATATTATTTATGGCTGCTTCCCAGCTACAAAGGCAGAGCTGAGTAGTTGCAGCAGAGACCATGTGACCCACAAATCCTAAAGTATTTACTATCTGGCTCTTTACAGGAAAAGTTTGCTGACCCCTCAAGTAGAGCATTTAGCACTAAACATTAGCTATATATTTTTTATTGCAGTCATATCTTTTCAAAAAACAAAAATGCATTTACATGACAGAGATTCTTATCCAGCTTACTTTTCAGCTAACAATATCAAAAACATCTTCCCATGTCAGTATTTGAGGCTGTACTTGGTTCTTTTCCAGGGTAGCATTGTGGTCCATTGTCCAAGTGTGCCAAACGTGTTTAACTAGGATCCACTTGATAGACATTTAAGCTTTCCTATATTTTTTCTTATTTACCCCAGTATTACAAGGCCTTTTTATATGACTTTCAGGGATTATGGCATTGTGTTTGGGGGTCCCACTCTGTATCACATCAGACATCTCGCAATTCACTCACATCAACACTGAATACATTTCTTTTTATTGGTGTAGAAACGTTTGTAAAGATTTCTATAATTCTACGTGTGAGATCACTTGGGCCCAAGCAGCATATTTTAAATTTCCAAGTGACTATGGTTTCTGGACAGTCACTGCACATTCTTATCTTCTTGTGAAGTGAGAAACTGAACAAATTGTTTTCAGTGGTGATGAAACTTTAATGAGTATTAACATTAATGATGAATGAAGCACGCACTGTCATGTTTGTGGACATTCATCATTTATTCATTTTGCTTCTGCCTTTTTTATTTATGCATTTTAGAATCAAAGATCCCTGCCCCCCAGCCAGGTCTCAAACCTCTTTGTGGACCCCAGAACCTCTAGTGGACATAGCTGATGGCCTGTGGTGCCCGGAGAATGCACAGCCTTGCGTGTTGAATGAGCAGCCCTGGCCACAGTGTTTCCTGGGGCACGAGGAACACAAGGGCCTGGAACTTCAGCAGCTGCCCATTTTCTCTCCCTCCACCTCCCCAACTAGGTCCATGATTAGAAAACTTTTATTTGAAGCTCACTGCCCCCATCTGACTCTCTTGGATCCTGAGCAGCAAAGTCCTAACTGACTACAGCAGCAGTGACTGATAGAGAAATAACGGGAGCTACAGAATGCAATTTTCAATTTTCTCGTAGTCACGTTAAAAAGGTAAAAAGGAGAGAGGAATTTTTAATGATCAATTTTATTTAACCCAATACATTAAAAAGCATCATTTCAACACGTGATCGACCAAAAATATGGAGATATTTTATATTCTTTTTCTTCGAGGCATGAAGCCTTTGAAATCTGGGGTTTATTTGACACTGATTGCGCATCTCAATTTGGAAACTGAGTTTTCAGGAGGAAGATTTCATCTGTTCTCAGATTCCTCAAGAAATCGGCTCCCACTGGAGGAAGGTACTGCCTGGCCTGTGTCCCCAGGGAGGGCCTCGGGGTCTGACCCTAACTGGGCCCCTGTCCAGTCTCAGCTTAGAGTTCTGGCATCTGATGCCATCTCTAGGGGTGACTCCGGCTGCCTCTACGACCCTGTCGTGGCTGTCTTGAGGGACCCTTCCCCGCAAGATGATGGCCGGAGTGGGGACTTCATAAAACTTACAGAACAGGCTGATCGATGGGGTCCCTTTACTGGGGAAGGTGTGTTTACTCAAAGTCTTTGTGGGGCTAGAATTTGCTCTGAGACTTGCTTTCCTTACACCCAGGCAGGGAGGTGCGGGAGCAGTTACCCCTCACCTGCCCCAAACTTCTTTACCGGCTACTGTTATTTATCAGAAAGAACCTAAGGGCCATGTATGGCCAAACCGGCTTAACTCTAGATGCTGGATCCTTCGGAGGTCCCAGTGGGGAGAAGCCCCAGGGAGAGTCGGGAGGGCTGGGGCGGTGGGACGGCGGATATGGGGACGCAGGCACTTTAAGAATTTTCGGGCATGAGCTGTTGGCCAAAAGGCAGGGGAGTTACTTTAATATTTTAACAACCCCCAGCTGTCCTGGTGCGCTCCAATGATCACCAGTCTGCAGCAGGGGCAGTATGTGTGCACCTTAACTGTGTCTTTCAGACATTGTAAGTTGTAAATAAAAGTTAAATAACAATCATGGTTAGGTAATAACTTAATTTTTAAATTTTAATATTTAAAATTTAAATATTAAAATTTTAAAATATTTAAATTATTAAGATTGTAAACTTTAAAATTTAAATATTAAAATATTAAATATTTTAATATTTACTGAATGTTCGCTATGCACCTGGCGCTGTGCTCAGCACTTACACGCAGGATACGATTTCATCTTCATAACAACCCAGTGAGATAGGCATTATTATTCCCATCTCCATTTTATACGTGAGAGATATGAGGCACAGAGACGGCAAGTCACCTGCTCAAGGACACACAGCTGGTAAGTGGTAGAGTCAAGGGATGAACCTAAGTTTGTTGGATTCAGAGCCTATGCTTTTAACCACTATGTAGTCAATGTATTGAAGATGTTTATGACATATTATTGAATTTTAAAAATCAGGTAGGGAATTCCTTGGCAGTCCAGTGATTAGGATTCTGTGCTTCCACTGCAGGGGGCACAGGTTCCATCCCTGGCTGGGGAACAAAGATCCTGCAAGCTGAGCGGCACGGCCAAAAAAAGAAGGTTACCTATGTTAGGTTCATATGATCCCATTATTGGGAAATATATATATATATATATATATGAATCAAGATGCTATTTTAATAAGTCACTCCACATATTTTCTTTTCTCAGTAATTCTTCCCCACCTCCCATGAGCTCTTGCCATTAAGATTTGGCCTTGGAGCTGACGTTTTATTGCCTTGTGGTACAGGAAGGATGAGTATTAACTAGAACAGGGTGAGTTTTCCCCCAGGCAAAATGACGTTTTCATTTTTGACAACGTCTGGAGACATTTTTGAGAACCACAGTTGGGGGGGTGGTGGTGTTGCTACTGGTATCTCTGGTGGGTAGGAGTCAGGGATGCTGCTAAACACTCTACAGTGGACAGGACAGATCCTTCAACAAGGAGTTATGCGACCCACCTGTCACTGTGCCAAGATTGAGAAACCCTGACCTGATCTGCAGAAAATAAATCCTTGGCTTTGGGTTTTCAAATAGAATTTTTCAAGTCTAAAGCAAGGTGACAGTCTAACAGTAAACCAATTTAATTGGAAGAGCCCAGCTTTGCTAAGAGAGGAAAGAGCTTTCTCGGAACCCTTAAAAAGAGGTGTTTTCTGTCAAGAGACAGCATGGAGGACTGGAGCACAGAGTTTTCTCTAAAGCATGGAGTAGAGAGGCCCAGACACAAAGGAACTCCCCATGACACGGGAAGATGAAAGTCCCTTTCTGAGGATGGGGAGAGTGTCAGGGGAATGAGGGCAAACGTTTGGAAACATGAGACCTGGCTGAGAGGCTGAGGAGATAGAGCCCAGGTAGATGTGAGGGACTCTAAGCCATACGACTCATCCTTCATTTCTCCAGGGGGAATCCAAATCCTTCAGAGAAGCCCCAAGTTCAGCATGGCACTGGAGAAACCGGTGATTACAGTGGAAAAATTTAAATGGCGGAGTGAAAAAAAGAAAAGAAACAGCCCATGTGCCATGTGTCCAAAGGACACATTAAAGAAAAACCCCCAAAACCCTGTATATATGTTCATAAGACAGAACATGATGCATACAACAAAATGAATGAATCTCAGAAATACTATGCTGAGTGAAAAAAGCCTTCCACAAAGGAACATGTACTACATGGTTCTGTGTACTTGAGATTCTAGAACAGGAATATCTAATCCATGGCGGGAAAAGAATTCAGAAGAGTGGGTGCCTCTGGGGCCTGGGGCTGGGAATTGACTGGGGAGGGACATGAGGGAACTTTCTGGGGTGATGGTAATGTTCTATATCTTGATAGGAATTTGGGTTACATAGTTGTGCACGACTGGCAAAACTCAGTGAGCACATTCAAGATCTACACCTTTCAGGGTGTGGTAGCCAGTCTCCAAGATGGCCCCACTGATTCTTGTCTCCTGGTATTCAGACCCTTGCATCATCCTCTCCAATACTGGATGGACTTTATATTAGTTAGCTGGGGCTGCCATAACAAAACACCACAGGAGGTCTTAACAAAAGAAATTCATTTTCTCACAGTTCTGGAGGCTGGAAGTCCAAGATCAAGGTGTGGGCAGGGTTAGGCCTCTCTCCTTGGCTTGCAGACGGCCACCTTCCTGCTGTGTCCTCACATGCCCTTTTCTCTGTGCACGTGCATCCCTGGCGTCTCTCTCTCTCTTCTTACAAGGACACCAGCCCTTGGATTAGGGCCCACCCAATCATCTCATTTGAACTTACTCATCTATTTCAATACACTATCTCCAAATATGGTCACATTCTGCGATATTGGGATTGAGGCCTCAGCATATGAATTTTGGGGGAATGCAATTCAGTCCGTAACAAAGCTTCTCTATGTAACCAAGGATATTGCAGAAATGACACAGTTTGATTCCTGAGGTTAGATCCTAAAAGACATTGCAGCTTCTGCCTCACTCGCTAGGACCACTTGTCTGGAGGAGCTGGCAGCTTGAGGATGCTCAAGCAACGTATGGAGAGGTGCACTTAGTGAAGAACTGAGGCCTCTTACCAAAAGCCATGGGAGTGACCCATCCTAGAGGTGGGTCCTCCAGCCCCAGACAAGCCCCCAGAGGACCACGGCCCAGCCACCACCATTACTGCCACCTCATGGACAAGCCTGAGCAAGAATCCCCCAGCTAAGCCATTCCCAACTTCCTGACTCAGAGAAACTAGGAGATAATAAATGTTTACTGTTGTTTTAGGCCATTACATCCTGCAGTAATTTGTTATGCAACAATAAGTAGCAAATACAGGTTTGGGCACCAGGAGTGGTGCAAAATTTAACAAAAACCCTACGATGTGGAGTGGTTTGGGATGGAACAGTGGCCAGAAGCTGGAGGACTTTGGCCAAGAGTCTTTGAGAAAGCCTCAATAGTCTTAGTAGAAGCCCGATGGCCTTTGAGGAGGCAGTGAGGGAAGGGTTCCAGGAAAGTGAGGAAAATGTTACTGGGGTTAAGGGATCCTTGTTAGGTGGTGGAAGAAGGTTTCCTAACACGTTGCCTGTGGTCATGAGGAAGGTAGAAAATGTTTGTGATGAGGCTGAGTGGTCAAGCTAAAGAGAGTCCCAGACAGAGTCTTGGAAGGTGCTGCCTGGTTACTTCTTGCTACTTATAGTGAAATGTGAGGGGGAGAGACAGTTAAAGGAAGGGCTGTTAAATCAGGGCAATGTTCTGGGCTTGAAAATTCCCTGCCTCTCCAGGTGGCAAATGAAATGTAAGAAACAGGTTCTGGGCAAAGATCAAATCAACGGCACTCTCAAGAAAACACAGTCCAGAGAAGAAGCTGAGGGTGTGGTTGTAAAATCCTTTGTTAAGAATACATCCAGGGCAGTGTCCAAGAGAACCCTTCAGTCAAAGAACTGGGCTTCTAAGAAGCTTCGGTCCTTTGTCAGTCTTTGCAGAAGCCCATGGTGGAAGGGCTTGTGACAAAAAAGTCTGTGGGCGTGGTTTTTGCCTGATAGGATGAACCCCAATAAGAAGCACTGCCAACTCAGACTGACAGAGACCCACAAAAGTCAAAGAAGTGTCTGGACCCCCAAGCTTCTACAGGCAGGAAGCAGGCTATAAAACTATGCAGCCACATCCATGGGACACCTTTCTTAGGAAAGGGAGGACGACTCAGAAGGCGGAACTCACGGACCAGGGGCAGAGCCAAGAGCCCTGGAAAGTCATTTCTGGGCAAGAGTTGGACTGAAGCCCAATCAAGGAACTGCCGATATTTTCCCAGCTGGACTTCAGAACTGCTTTGGGCCAGGGACTCCTGTGTGTTTCCTGTTTTTCTTCTTTTGGAACAAGAGGAGTGTATGTAGCAGTGATGCTATGTTTGTCCCACCAATATGTGCTGGGTGTGTGAGGGACAGACCCTTTGTTCAGAGGTCTTCAGATTTCTGGAAGTAGTACTTGATGAGCTGAACGTAATGTACTACACCCATGAGCCCCATCTGTACCTGGACTTGATTTAGACGAGATTCTGGAATTTGAGCCGATGCTGTTACTGGGGTGAGATTTTGGGGGGCCTCGGGAGAGAGGAGGAGGAGTGTGAATCATTGAGGACCCGAGGGCAGACTGTGGTAGCCGGCCTCCAAGATGACTGCTGATAATCCCCGCCTCCTGGTCTTCAGGCCCGTGTGTAGTCTTCTCCCACACTGGAGGGTGACGCCCTGTGTAACCATCAGGATATTGCAACAATGACAGAGCATGACTTCTGAGGCTTAGTCACAAGAGATGTTGCCATTTCCATCTTGTCCTCCAGGATCACTTGCTCAGGAGGAGCAGCTGCCGTGTCATGAGAACGCTCGAGCCACTCTCTGGGGAGGCCCATGTGGTGAGGAACCGGGGCCTCCTGCTGACACCCATGTGAGCAGCCGTGTTCGAAGTGGATCCTCTGGCCCAGGTCAAGCCTTCAGATGACTGCAGCCTTACGAGGGACCCTGAGCCACAGCCGTCCTGCTAAGCTGCTGCCAAATTCCTGACCCCACAGAAACCGTATAGATGATAACACATGTTTGATTTTGCTTTAGGCTACTACGTTTGGGGAGAATTCGTTATGCAATCATGATAACTAATACACATTCTGTGTTCATTTTACATGAAGGAGACAAAAAATGTTGAGTTCTAGTTAATGGTATATGTGCTAAAACATTTAGGGGGAGGACTACAGATGTGTGCTATTTATTTTGAAATGCATCCAAAAAATAAGATGGATTAATGCAGGACAAGAAGGATGGGTAGACAAAAATGTAATAAAGAGTACAGCAAAGTGTTAGCGGTAGAATTAGGAGGAGAGGTGTCTCTGTAAAATTCTTTTTGCTTTGCTGTATGTTTGAACGTTTTCACATTAAAATGCTGGGTGGGGGGCTTCCCTGGTGGCGCAGTGGTTGAGAGTCTGCCTGCCAATTCAGGGGACACAGGTTCGAACCCTGGTCTGGGAAGATCCCACATGCCATGGAGCAGCTGGACCCGTGAGCCACAACTACTGAGCCTGAGCGGCTGGAACTTGTGCTCTGCAACAAGAGAGGCCGCGATGGTTAGAGGCCCGCGCACCGCGATGAAGAGTGGCCCCTGCTCGCTGCAGCTGGAGAAAGCCCTCGCACAGAAGTGAAGACCCAACACAGCCATAAATAAAGAAATAAATAAAATTAAATTTAAAAAAAATGCTGGGGGGAAATGGCTGAGTAATTTCTTAACTTGGGTGGTTGGTACATGAGCGTTCCTTAGATGATGATGATGATGATGTAAACTGCAGAGATACCTTTCATTTGCTCCTTAGCCTGTTTATTTCAGAATAATAACTATTATTTGAATGGCTGAGGGAAGTGACTAGGTGAGTGGTCCTGAGTGAGACCAGGGAAGGGTGTGGAGGCATCGAGAGACCTGGGGACTCAGAGGGGTCTGGGGCTGGGACACAGAAAACAGAGAATGGGACCTTCACACCAGTGGCCACAGAAGAAACCTGGGAATCATGCCAGGGACTAAGTCGACCCAGCTACTCTGCCAGTAAGCCTGGCAAGGCCAAGAGGATGGTGACAGACAGGAAGTCTCCTCCCCAAGTGCCATGAGGCCTTCTGGGGGGGAGGGGGGGAGAAGGAAACCCTGATGGCTGTGTGTCCCCAAAGTGACCAGGCTGTGAGTGACAGTCACTGAGATAACCAGCCTTAAATTTGACTGAAAAGCGTTATTTTAGATTAGATTGAATACATAACCTCCGGAGAAGTAATTTTCTCCATAAGCCTCAGTCTCCTCTTACCTGTAAAATGGTAATAAAATATTTAAAAACCTCCTAAGGCAAGAGGGATTTCAGTTACCAATATGTCTGTACATCTGAGTCGAAGTATATAAATTTAGATTCTGATACACATTCATATATGTTCATATATATGTACAAACACACACACACACACACACTCACCACAGAGGTACTGACGTGTGCAGATGGGCAGAGCACAGTCTTGGAGGAGTTTGTACCAAAAAGTCAACAGGGAGAATTCTGGTGATAAGGGTGACAGCTTATCTTTTACTGTTTTCTAACTTTCTGCTTATCCCAATTTTTTCACATTTGATTATGTTCTACTTCAGAACCAGAGAACATAAGCAAAAGCCAGAGAAAGACAAATATCATACCATATTGCTTATATGTGCAATCTAAAAAAAGGTACAAATGAACTTATCTACAAAACAGAGATAGAGTTACAGATGTAGAAAATAAACTTATGGTTACCGGGAATAAGAGGGGGGAGGGATAAATTGGAAGAGAGGGATTGACATACACAATACTATACATAAAAGAGATAACTAAGAAGGACCTACTGGATAGCACAGGGAACTCTCCTCAATACTCTGTAATGGTCTATATGGGAAAAGAATCTAAAAAAGAGTGGATACATGTATATGTTTAACAGATTCAGTGTGCTGCATACCTGAAACTAACACAACACTGTAAATCAACTGCACCTCAATAAAAATTTTTTAAAAAAGGGGAAAGCAGAAACTGAGACCCATCCTCCTAGCAAAAGCCCCTCCCCTAAGCCGCCAAGGAAGCGCCCATGAGTACCTTGCCTGATGATGGGAACGTTGTGGGCGGCTCTGTCCACCTTGAAGGAGAACATCTTCTCGCTGGCACTCACGGGCCGCCTGTGGGAGGCTGGTGGGACCATGGGGGGCTCGGAGGACCCCTGCGACCAGCTCCTCTGCACTGGCGCTGTCCAGATGCCCGGGTAGAAGGGGGTCTGTGTTGGTGAGGGTGACTGGTTCAGTTGCTGGGTGGCCCAAGGTGGCTGTGGCCTTGGCCAAGGTGCTGGGCCCCTCACCCATGGGAAGGAGACCTGCAGGGGCAGACAAGAGGGTCAGGGGAGGTTACGAGCAGCTGGGGTGGTCTTCACCTTTCTGTCCCGGCGACATAATTGCTGCCCTAGATTTCGGCGTGTAAGTCACTTCTCCCAAGAATCCCTCCCACACTCTCCCCAAATTTGGGATGGCGGTCCCCACCATGGGTCACCTTGCACACTATCGCACCACCATTTATTGGGTGCAGCCTTCGTGCCAGGCACCCAGTCAAGAGATTCACATGCATTACCTCATTTAATACCCCTGATGCTCTGTGATGAGCCCGAGGCTGAGCAAGACCTAGTGACTTTCCCAGGACCACAGATTTGGCAGTGAGCGTCTGAGCTGGTACAACGCCACCTCTGAGCTCTGAGAGGCTGACAGCTTTTTGTCTACCTTGCTCAGCACCGTATCCTCAGCTCCTAGAATAAACCCTTGGCACATACACAGTAGGTCCTTAAATACTGGTTGAAAGAATGAATGAACACATCTCCGAGATGCAAGCCCAGCTCTCCAGGACACACACATCCACACTGTGTGTCTCCCTGGCATTCCCATTCCACCTGTTCCCCGAAGCCGAGAGCTCTGGGGTGGCAGGCACCCCAACTGGCTCGAAACCCAGCTGGCTCATTAGCCTGTGATCCTCAACATCTGCCACATCTGATTCTTGCCAGACGCTCCATAAATATCTATCGAGGGAACCTTTTTTCATCTGATCCAGTGGAAGATGTCTGTAGCTACTTTCATTAGAGAGCACATCAAAATCCATCTACACCGGGAGAAGCAAATGCTGAGAGGTGCTGACACCTGGCTTTGTGTTGGTTAATGCTGTTGTGGCCATCCCTCCCCGAGCCTAGTGGTTAAACCGTGACATCGTGAATGCTACCATTTACTATAATTACTCACCGATTTCTCGCGATAGCCCTGAAGGGGAGGAGCTCTCCTTATTCCTAGCTTACAAATGAGGCTTGGAGAGGTTAAGGACTTCACCAAGCTCAGGTGGTGGTGGAGAGGGTGGTGGGACTGGGGTTCTGGAAAGCTCTTTCCCTCTCTGTCTCTCTCTCCCTTCTCCGCCCCAACCCCACCCCCAGTCGCTTGGCAGAAAAAAACACACTTTTCAAGGAAGAAGCTAAGTTCAAAGGTTTGCCGCCTGTGGCGGTCACGTTTCTCTTTCTGCAGACTGCAGACACGTAATGAGAAACAGGACAGAATGCTTCCGAAATAGGAGCACTGGCAGACAGAACTTCCTATAGCTCCAGCTGGATTGTATTCAAGAGGAAGGTTCTCCACTCACTCAGGTTCCCAAACCAGTCTTTTAGCTACAGTCTTTCCCAGCCAAGTCAAGAATCTGGTGAATTCCCCTGAAGACTTTTTTGGAGTCAGGGAGAACACTGTTCGGGAAAATCAAACTCCAATTGCCTGGCGACACCTGGCCCAGCATTTATGATGACACTGGCCCCGTTGAAACCTGTTTCAGGAACGGACTTGGCAGTGTTCCAGAACTCTGTTACCTTATGTGAAGATTCGAATTTCTCTCCACTGTGGGCACCGCGGTCTCCACCTAAGCTTTCTTCCTTTCTCTCCTTTCAGAAGCTGAGGTGTCCTGCTTCTGCCTTGCACTCACTTCTCCATCCATCCGATCCCTTCCCGTCCTCTCCTCTGGGGCTGTCTTGCCTCAATCATTCCTACAACCTTTCCTCATCGATTTAATAAAGATTTATCGAATGAAAGGGCTGAAGGTGGGAAGGGGGAAATTTGAATATGTTTTACCCCCGCCTGAGAGAAAACAAATCGAGAGACCACGGGTAGTGTGGAGGAATTCCCTTTTGTGCTGGGATGCTCAGGTAGATGTGCCTCACTGCCCACTAACTGCCAGGGTGCTAAAGGGAGTGCTCATATCTCATGCCTCAAGTGGTTCACTGCCGTAGTGGACAGGCCGCAACCCACCTGGCTCTTCTGGAAATTCCAGGAATCTCCCTCCCAATCTGTCGGCCCATTGCTGTGGGTGGGGCTAAGCAATCAACCAATCACACTCCCTGGACATACTGATTGGTTCAGTGGTGGGGCAAGTGATCCAATCAGAGGCAAGGAGACCCAAGAAGACTTGGCTGGACACCAGGATCTGGAGTGACCTGGTGGGACTTCAGAATGCAGCCAGCATGAGGGAGTGGAGCCCAGACATGGAGAGAGGGAAGCTGTTTATTTATTTTTCAGATTGTGGTAAATAACCTGCAACATAAAATTTATCATCTTAGCCATTTTAAAGTATACAGTTCAGTGGTGTTAAGTATAGTCACATTTCTGTGAGATGGATCTCCAGAACTTTTTCGTCTTGCAAAACGTAAACTCTATTAACCATTAGACAACAACTCCCCATTCCCTCCGCCACCCAGCCCGTGGTGACCAACATTCTGTCTCTATGAATTGGACTACTCTAAGTACCAAGTACCTCAAATAAGTGAAATCACATGGTACCTGTCTTTTTGTGACTGGCGTATTTCACTTAGCATAATGCCCTCAAGGTTCATCCATGTTGTAACATGTCAGAATTTCCTTCTTTTATTTTATTATTTTTGTGTGTGTGTGGTAGGCGGGCCTCTCACTGCTGTGGCCTCTCCCGTTGCGGAGCACAGGCTCCGGACGCGCAGGCTCAGCGGCCATGGCTCACGGGCCCGGCCGCTCCGCGGCATGCGGGATCCTCCCGGACTGGGGCATGAACCCGTGTCCCCTGCATCGGCAGGCGGACTCTCAACCACTGCGCCACCAGGGAAGCCCTTCCTTCATTTTTAAGGCTAAATAATATTCCACCATACAGTTTAGAGTGTATTTTTTTAATCCATTAAGCGTCATGGGCACTTGGGTGGTTTCTACCTCATGGCTATTATAACTATGCTGCTGTGAACATGGTGGGGAAAATAAGGAAGCTGGTTTTGAGCACTGGCTGGGGTGCTACCCTGAAGTGCTCCATCCCTGAGGCTGGCTAGAGCTGGTTTCTGTTGCTTGCAGCACACAGAGCCCGAACGATAGGGCCCCTAGTGGGAAGGAGCCAAAGATGTATAAACGCAGCAGAGACTCCAAGCTCTTCGGGTTTAAAAATTTAAAAATAAAGGTTTTTTTTTTTTTTTTCTCTGAAGCATGTTGGTTGAGGGTAGCTTTAGTTGGATGGTTAAAGTTGGTTTTCTCTAGTTTCCCGGCTTGCTTTATCAAAGGGAAGGTCAAGGTTTTCTCAGAAATTGCTGCTGGCAACTACAACGATACAGGCAGGGAGAAAAGCAAACATAAGAAGAAGACTCACATTAAAAGCTAGCTCTGGGCTGTACAGGAAGCATGGGGTCAAGGTCAGTTATCAACAAGTTTGTTTTTATTATTTATTTATTTTAGATTTAATTCTATTTATTTTTGTCTGTGTTGGGTTTGCGTTGCTACGTGCAGGCTTTCTTTAGTTGCGGCGAGCGGGGGGCTACTCTTGTTGTGGGGCGCAGGCTTCTCCTTGTGGTGGCTTCTCTTGTTTCGGAGTGTGGGCTCTAGGCGCATGGGCTGCAGTAGCTGGGGCACATGGGCTCAGCAGTTGTGGCACGTGGGCTCTAGAGCGCAGGCTCAGTAGTTGTGGCCCATGGGCTTAGTTGCTCCGCGGCATGTGGGATCTTCCCAGACCAGGGCTCGAACCTGTGTCCCCTGCACTGGCAGGTGGATTCTTATCCACTGTGTCACCAGGGAAGTCTTCAAGTGTGTTTTTAGAAACTTTAGTTTAAAAATACACGCTAATGCCTTTTCTCTTTCTTTGTGTCTGTTCTCTGACCATATGGTATGTTGCCACGGTTGGGTTTTTTGTTTTGTTTTTGAGGTAGCATATGTGATACTCCTGATTTCTTTTCCATACTACCTTTAAAATAGCAGGTTGGGGCTTCCCTGGTGGTGCAGTGGTTGAGAGTCCGCCTGCCGATGTAGGGAACACGGGTTCGTGCCCCGGTCCGGGAAGATCCCACATGCCACAGAGCGGCTAGGCCCGTGAGACATGGCCGCTGAACCTGCGCGTCTGGAGCCTGTGCTCCGCAACGGGAGAGGCCACAACAGTGAGAGGCCTGTGTACCGAAAAAAAAAAAAAAAGCAGGTTGTCAACCACCTGGATTAACCATGACCACATCCACGGCTGAATTTATATTAGCTTTAATAAACACAGGTCAATGATTTACTCAAGAAGTCACTATCCATTTTCTTTCAAATTATCTATTTGTTATTTGTGTTATCTCCCCAATATCTGCTTCTAACCCTGTAAAGAGTATAAGTTGAATGGGACACCCTAAAAAAATTTCGAAGTAGTTTGCACATCGAGTGCCTACAGTACACATGAATTCTGCCAGGAAGCCCTGGAGCCTGCAGAGAAGGTGGAAACTTAGACCTTGCCCTTGGAGAGCTTGTTATGTGCTCTGCCATTTGTAAGTAATTGTGGACAATACAACGACTATGAGCCACTGTGTAGAGAAGCCTCAGATGTGCCACAGACTGTGCTGGGCACTTAATGCATGTGGTCTCATCTGATCTCCAGAATAATCTTGCAGGAGGCATTTTACCCCTCATTGTGTGGATTAAGAAACTGAAGCTCAGAGAGGTTAAATGACTTGCCCAAGGTCTCACACCCAGGAAGCGGTGACACTATTTGACTCCAATACCTGTGCTCTTAGGACTTCTAGGTTACTCGAAGTCATGATTTATTACCTGCTTTCCATACTCACAAACGGATCTTAGACGATTGGTTAGTGAATGATAGGATATTTTCCAAGTTAAAAAAAGGAAATGAACATTAGATGGTGTGAAAAAACACAAGACATCGCATGGGCTACTTAGAAATGGGATTTTCTAGGAACACTGACAACTGTCTTATGGAAGTGTTATTCTTTCTGGTACATGCCACGCCCTGGAAGCAGCTCAGAGGACCCCAGCCTCCATCCGGGAAGACCTGTGGTATGTTTACTGCTGTACCAGAGGAGTGCTGGGGCCAGCTGGTACCTGCCCACGAGAACTGATTGTCAAATGTCCAGGAATTTTGCCAACTGGTTGATAAACACAGCCATTAATAAGAATTAACTTACCTAAATTTACACTTAAATTATATCAGAAACAATTGGTATACAAACTTAAAAGTCACCCCTTCCTAATTATTTTACTCTATTTTATTATTACCTATGCTCTTGAGGTTATTTCACTCTACTATATGTTTCTGTTGGAAATGTTACATAGTAATGTGTTACCACACCTCTCTTTCCTTCTCTGTATTCAGGGATGTGTCATTGGGAGCTGGAAATTGACCGTGGAGTGCGTATTACACCATAGAAATCAGGAAACGTTATAAATGAGGGCTTGGTTTTTAAAAAGTTTTATAAATAGGTTTAATAATGGTGGTTCATGTAGAGCTTGATTTTGTTTGTTTGTTTGTTTTGTTGATTGCCTAGACTTAAGACGGTAATGGAGAAAATGTTAACAATGCAGATTATACAAAAGCACGTTGTGTCTTAGCCGTTATGTTATGAATAAAGCAAAAAATTGGGGAAACGTTCTTCCAGTATTTAAAAATTATTATCTGATGCAGCAACAAAGTCACTCATGTCACTGATGAACATGTGAAGTTCTAACGTCTTTCTTTTTTCACTTGTATTATTCATAAATCCAAAATATCCAAAAATACCCACGAGTGCTCAGGTTGGGAACTCTCTCATTCGTTAACTGCAATGAGAAATTGGCTATGGATACAAGAGTTCACCTAAAGTCAATGAAAGCATGCTGTGAGACTCAGCTGGCTATATAGAATTTACAAGAAAGAGTACTGTATATTTTGTTACATGGATAGACTGTGCTACACATTCTTTATATCAGTAAACCTTATGCTATGCATCCATGTACTTTACTTTTTCCAGAGAGCTGGTCATTAAATATTTACCAGCCAATTGCTGGCTGTGCTGGCACCCAGCAGAGTGCCTGCTACTCATGGTAGGTGTTCGCTGACTGAGCTGAACAGTTGGC
Organism: Mesoplodon mirus; assembly: GCF_964341445.2. Lineage (NCBI taxonomy): Eukaryota > Metazoa > Chordata > Mammalia > Artiodactyla > Ziphiidae > Mesoplodon > Mesoplodon mirus. The sequence goes on from NW_028294540.1 coordinate 16,633, forward strand.
AAATGGAGTGTAAATAAAAAGCACTTTGATTCTGGGGCTGGGATGGGGAAAACACATGCTAAGCCTGGTGCATCTTGTAACAGCAGAGAGTAAGCAAGTGCCCAAAACGAAAAGGTGGGATGATGCTCAAGGACACAGCAAGCAATCTGAAAGAGCTCCCAGTGGCCAAGGCTGGAAGAATTTGAGCGAAGAAATATTTAATGAGTATTGGATTATAATTCAAGGCGTAAAATCAGTATACATGGATCCATACTGACATAGATACATTAGTGAGTAAATACATAAAGGAGGGAGAAGAGACCGGCTTCCTTACAGAAGAATTTAACATACATAGATGTGGAGCTTAATTCCCATGGTCTGGAAGGGCCTGGGGGGTAGGGGTGATGGTGGCGAGCAAGCACACTGACCGCAGCATGGAGGAGCCATGGACCTGGAAAGACAGAATGGAGACTAGAAAACATGGCCAGTAGATCTCAGAAGCCAGGAGAGGGTGCTACTTGGTGCCAGGACAAATGGCCTTTATCTCAACAGCTCCCGGGGTGTCACCGTAACTCAGAGACGGGTAATAATTCTATGTCCCCAAGAAAAGGGTAAATCACGTACGGGGCTTCAGTGTGAGAAATCAGGGTTATACATTTAGAACACAGAACCGCCAAGTTATACATTATTTTTAGGTTTTGGAACTTAAAAGAATTAAGTCCCTTTGAGCTGTTCAGAAAAGCCATTCATTTGGGTTTTTCCCAGCTGTGTTAAAGGAGATCTGGCCCATCTAATTTTCCCATTTTCTTGTAAATCTTCAATCTTACGGTTTTTCCTTTCCTTTCAAGTTCTAATCAGCTTCCTGGTCAGTCCATAAAATGGGAAATAGAATCTAATGAGAAAACAGCCGGATTTTTGCAAATAGCTTTTGCTACCCCTAGACTTGGCCTGCTTCAATTCGGTCTTGCCAGATAGAGAGACGGAATGAATGAATGAATGAATGATCATCAACTAAGTTCAGAGAAGGAGCAACGTGGTTCTGATTTGGTAACAAAGGGTGTGGTCTGCCAGAGGAAGCAGGACGCAGCCCGGTTCCTGGCCGAGTCTGGGTTCTGTCTCAGCAGGATGCTAAGGGTTCAGCCCGCGCTCCCGTCTCCACCTCCCCCGATGTCATCTGCATCGCCTGTAGACATCTGGTGACAACACAGCCTCAGGGGTCCTTTTGTGTGAGTTTCTGCTGCAGAGGTCGAGACTGAGGCTGTCTGCTGCCCCGTGCCCTCCACTTCACTGGTCTCGGGAAATCGCCTTTGATATAAAACACCCAGCCTCAGGAGTTCTCATCACATCAGTAAGTCCCCACGGGACCTGTAAGAGCACAGGGTAGAGGAAATCCTACAAGGTCAGGTAGGAGATGACAAAGCTTGACCAGAAAGAGGCTTTGTTCTGAAGGGCACCATACTCTCTGGTCATTCACTCAGTTGCCGGCTTCTCAACCCCCGGTACAGTAAAGCCACATCCTCCTCAACAACGGGCCCTATTCAGAGGTCCCAGGAACGTGGAAACACCACCCTTCTTGGGGATGGACAACTAAGGCCCCGACTCTGAGCTTCTCATCACACCAGTCACCACAGGAGAGAAATGAGCAACTCTGCTTCCTTGGAGACTGGCCTGGGACCTTTCCAATGGAAAAGTGGATTATTCATCATTTTCCTCCCCCCAGATCCCTAGTGGCAAATCCCGTTAGGAAGGCTCCACTTAGGCAATAGGAATGCTTCCTAATGTCATGGACATCTTCTTTGTTTTTGCCTCCGCCGCATCCATTTCTTCCATCTTCTGGATGGGCACCTTAATTTTTTTGCAGGGAAGACACCCTTTCCCTGACAATCCTGAGTCCATAGAACTCTGACCCTTCCACCCCAGGGGTGAGACCATAACCCAGGCCTGGCCAATGAGAGCATTCCTGGTCCCTGGCCTCAGTGATTGGTTCAGGGGAAGCCATGTGATCCAAGCCACTGTCAATGAAGATGCTGGCTCTATCCCTGGAACTGCTACTTTGTAGGGTGCTGGGGCTGCTGGTGGCCACTTTCCTACAGGTGAGGCAAGAGTCTGTCTGAGATTGGGAAGCTAACAGGGAAGAAAGAGTCAGATTCCTGACCATGATTTGGGCGCCTGGATCCAGCTGGGCCTAAGCTGCAGCTTTTGGCCTTTTCAGTTCCATGAGCTTTTTTTTTTTTTTTTTTTTGCCTAGGCTAGTTTTAGTTGGTTTTCTGATACTTGCAAACAATCAAATTTCCTGGACAGTATGCTTACTGAGACTTTAGCATAAGCATCACTATGTACTCAGAGTGAAAGTTGTTTTAAAGGTTATGACATGCTCAAATAAAACCCACCAGACTGTTATCATGCACCAAATTTACCTTTCAACTTATAAAAGTAAAGCAGCATCTCCAGAGAAGAATGATTTAAGACCAAGGAACCAATCATAAGACAAGTAGTAAAACGCTGCTTAGAGAAACTTTGATAGATAAATAGTTCTCTAGCTACAGCAGGCTTCAGACTACAAACCCCAAATTTCTGCTTCAAAAGGGACTCAGGGAAGACATTCCATAGTTTCATTTATTTCGTTTTTTGGCCTCGCTGTGCACTTGTGGGATCTTAGTTACCTGACCGGGAATTGAACCCAGGCCCTCAGCAGTGAGAGCACGGAGAGCACTGAGTCCTAACCACTGGACCACCAGGGAATTCCCAACAGTCCACAGTTTTAAAAGAAAACTTTCCAGTTGAAGAAACAGGTAAAATTTATAATATGCATCTGTTGTATATATAATATGTTAATGTCTAGTACATTTATCAGATCCATGTCAATGTAATTATATTATTACTATATTTGCAAATGCATATATATGTGTATGTATATTTAGAACCACATATTTCCAGCTCTCTTTTTTTTTTTTTTTTTTTTTTTTTTTTTTTTTTTTTTTTTTTTTTGCTGTACGCGGGCCTCTCACTGCTGTGGCCTCTCCCGTTGCGGAGCACAGGCTCCGGACACACAGGCTCCGCGGCCATGGCTCGCGGGCCCAGCCACTCCGCGGCATGTGGGATCTTCCGGGATCGGGGCACGAACCCGTGTCCCCTGCATCGGCAGGCGGACTCTCAACCACTGCGCCACCAGGGAAGCCCTCCAGCTCTCTTTTAAAGAGGTATTGAAAAGACTGTTCAAAATTTAGTTTTCCAGCTTGTCTGTTTTTTCTGATTCCTCAGTAAACTTAAGCAATTAACCAGCACATTTCCTGGCACACAGTAAGGCTCAATCTGAGTGAGTTCTTTCTCCCCAGCTCCCCCCTCTATTTTAAGTTCTTCTTTTAGAAACCAAGTCAAATGAAAGAGGCAGGACTGCATAGTGTTACAGGCAGAGGCTGGTCAACGTTTTCTGTAGAGCCAGACAGTAAGCATTTCCAGCCCTGTGGGCCATAGGATCTGCCCAGCTTACTCTGCCCTTGTAGCCGACAACACAGGCAATACTGAAATGAATGGGATGGCTGTGTTCCCAGGAAACTTTACAGAAACAGGCGATGGCCCGCACTTGGCCCTGGGCCATAACGTGCCGACCTCGGGTTAAGACCTTGGGATCCGGCGTCACACAGACTCTGGTCCGGTTCCCGGCTCTGCTCCGTCTCTGGGACCCTGACGAGTGTGTCATTTCTGTGCCTTGTCTGTAAGACACAGGGATACCAACAGCCATTTCTTAGTCTGTGAGAAGTGGGTGAGATAGTGCACGTGAAATGCTGGGAACACTTCCTGGTCCATAATAAATGAGCATAAAACATTAGCCACCAGGTGTGATCACCATCGTCAAAAAAGGAGAAGAAAGGGTGCAACTGAATTTGTCCAGGAACGGCAGCAATATCCCTGGTAAAGAGTTAGTGGGTGGACTTCCCTGGGGGCGCAGTGGTTAAGAATCCGCCTGCCAATGCAGGGGACAGGGATTCGAGCCCTGGTCCAGGAAGATCCCACATGCCGCGGAGCAACTAAGCCCATGGGCCACAACTACTGAGCCTGTGCTCTAGAGCCCGCGAGCCACAACTACTGAGCCCGCGTGCCACAACTACTGAAGCCCACGCACCTAGAGCTCATGCTCCGCAACAAGAGAAGCCACCGCAAAGAGAAACTCGCGCACTGCAAAGAAGGGTAGCCCCCGCTCGCCGCAACTAGAGAAAGCCCGCGCGCATCAACGAAGACCCAACGCAGCCAAAAATAAATAAATAAAATAAAGAAAATAATTAAAGAAAAAAAGTTAGTGGAGCCAGGGACTTCCCTGGCCGTCCAGTGGTTAAGACTCCACGCTTCCAATGCAGGGGCTGCAGGTTTGATCCCCAGTTGAGGAACTAAGATCCTGCATTGGTGTAGCCAAAAAAAAAGTTAGTGGAGCCAAACAAGCAAGGAAGCCAGATAACTGAAAATGCAGTTTCTCCTATTATCAGTGGCTTTCGTTTTTACCCACATAATGAATCATCCCCTGTCAGCGTGTGAAATTGCAGGTTGGACTGGGAAATGCAAGACCTTCATTAACCGCTGGGCAGTGAAGGACCTGCCTGGGCTCTCACGGCCCCACGATGCTTCGTGCTATTAGGAAAAGGCTCCAAGGGACTCAGGAGAGCCGGCTTTTAATCCTGCCTCTGGATCTATACGACTGATGCCTAACCTTGGGGAAGTCACTGAAACTCTCTGAGCCTCAGTTTATGCCATGATAGGGGTGGTCCCAGGGACCTCTATAAAAACAACTGAAGGGGGAAAGGGGACCTGGGATTAATGAGTAGCTCCTTGGCAGAAATCGGAAATTGAAGCTCAGAAAGGTAAAGCCAGTTGCAGCTGGCATTTCAACTTGGGTCCATCCAACTCCAAAGCCCTTGCTTTCTGGATTGTGTTCTGCAGAGCTTCCCCATTAAAGCAGCAAGGAATATTGGCCGACAGAGGGCGCTCTTCTCGCAAGACAGGACGTCATGACATTGCAGGGACAGAAGACAGTATCCAGGAGCCACGTGGGAGAGTCTGGCTGGACTGGGAACAGGGCAGAGCAGGCTACAGGGAAGGCCAGACACAGGCAGTCATGGGGATGGGGGCTGCCGACAAGGAGCTGTCAACCCCCTCATGGAACAACTCGGCACGTCATTTGTGGCGCCTGGCTTCCTTTTTCATTCTGGCCATTTCCATCAGTTTTGCCGTATTTCAGAACAGAGAAAGACATGATGGATACATACGGGTGACGTGGGTTTCCTTACTCAGCTGCCTTGTAAGAACGGCGCCACTGTGACTAGCACAGCTTGTTTCCACACCTCCTTTCCCAGAGCTCAGAAAGCACGAGTAAAGGCAACAACAAACAAAACCCACAACACGGCAGCACACCTGACTCTGGGACTTCAATTTCCCACGCCTGGTGCCAAGACTCTATGGGATTAATCAACGGTTTCTTCAGGGCATTGCAGATGGCCCTGCGGGTTATGTCCTGCACAGTTTCAGTGGGCGCCATCCACGTGGACTACGTTGTGAATGGTGACCCTGGAGTTGTGCAATATGGCAGCCCTAGGTTATACTTTGATGAGAGAGGTATAATTTACAAAGTATGGTCCTGGGGGCTTCCCTGGTGGCGCAGTGGTTGAGAGTCCACCTGCCGATGCAGGGGACACGGGTTTGGGCCCCAGTCCGGGAAGATCCCACATGCCGCAGAGCGGCTGGGCCTGTGAGCCATGGTCGATGACCCTGCACGTCCGGAGCCTGTGCTCTGCAACGGGAGAAGCCACAACAGTGAGACGCCCGCGACCACAAAAAAAAAAAAAAAAGGATGGTCCTGGGCACAACCTGGCTGCCAATGCACTTTGTCAAACAAGAGTTTTTCTTTATATTTTTCAATCTTGTATGTTATTCTATGGGTAATTTATCTGCAAATGTATTTATCTGCTAGCGGGGGCAGGTCTTGGGAGGTTTCCCTGTGCAAAAGGACACTTACAAAGGAGGCATCTTGGCTGCTCCATGCTGGTTTGCTTGACTCTAAAGCTGAGGGTTATCATGTGCTTATTAGGTGCCAGACGCTGGACTAAGCAATTTACGCACTTTGCCCACTTAATACCACAGTCACTCAAGGTGGTAGGAACTATTGTTACAGGAGTGGGGACCGAGGCCCTGAGAGGTAGATGATTTGTGCACGTCCAGTATAAAAGCCGGTCAAGAGCAGGGCTGGGACGGCGCTGGAGTCAGCCTGACCTCAGGGCACGTGCTCTAACCACTGTGACATCTGCAAACACATCTGGATTCCTAAGCGCCCCGCACCTCACCCCCTCCCCCAGTAAAATGCTGTCACACCCTCCTCTGTTGGTTAGGGTCACCACAACACCTGAACTAAATGCTTTCATTTGGGAACTCTTTGTCGGGAGAAGAACAGTTCTCATCATACTTAATCTGTATGATATCAGGGCAGTCCTCCATGGAAACTCCATCCAAGGAGGAAACACAGCGCCCTCACCAGGGACCCCAAAATCAATTGGAAACAAGAATATGCCGGAAGCAAGAGGGCCACGAAAAGCAAGAGGGCTTCAAAATATTTGATGAGAGATGCTCTTCAATACCTCTCCCTTTTCCCCTCTTCCTTTCTCTTCTTTTAAATAGCCAGCAGGTTGGGGTCATCAGGAAGTGGAATTTGTAGGAAGGTGTCAGGCAGTCCACAGGCTGCCCTCACACGGACGCTGCAAAGGACCCCTCCATGAATATGAGCGTCATGGATGGAAGCTTCTCAAGCTGGGGACGCCCCGGCAGACAGCGCTTTTGAGAAGATGGGGCTGTGGAGAGTCCTGTAAAGTGCCCTGGGCACAGGCCAGGGGAACACTTGTGCAGCTGCCTGCAGTCAACCGAGGAATGAAGCAAGGTGCAAGTGCGTGTAGGAATAAGAATTGAAAAAATCCGTGCATATTCGAGTGACCGTGAGAGTATGCTTTCCTCGGTGTGAAAACCAGTCAAGGCTACTGCTCCAGCTAGCATCAGACTAAATGGTTTTCTCCCCTCCTTTTTCCGCAAGTGGGGATAGTGTTTAATTTGCACTGACAAGCTGTGTGGCCCTGGGGAAATTACTTAACCTCTCTAAGTTTCGGATTCCTTGTCTGTCAAATGGGGATCATGGGAGAACCCATCTCATAGGTTGCTATGAGCGTGAAATAAGGGAGAGCAGGTGAATTGCTTAGCACAGTGCTGTTCACGTCAGTGATTCCTCCTGCTGCTCTCCTGGTTTCTCTTCTTACAAAGCATCTTCTTCTGTCTTATCTACTCAAGGTTAGAGGTCGTCATCACTTTTTCCCACAATTATATAAGAAGCACCTTGTAAAATAAAGTCCCCATTCCATAGTTGTACACCCGTGTGCATAACAAACTTACTCAAAATGGCCAAAAGGTGGAAGCAACCCAAGTGGCCATGGATGGATGAACAGGTAAACAAAATGTGGTGAATCCATACAATGAAATATTCAACTGGAATGAACCATGAGGATATCATACTAAGTGAAATAAGATGGTCACAAAAGGACAAACAATGTAAGATTCCATTTATATGAGGAACCTAGAATAGTCCAATTCACAGACACAGAAAGCATGGTGGGAGGGGAGGAAGGAAGCAGGGGGTTTGATGTGATGGACTTAGAGTTTCAGTTTGGGAAGATGAACAAAGTTCTGAAGATGGATGGGGGTGATGGCTGCACAACAGTGTGAATAGATTTAATGCCACTGTGAACTGTGCACTGAAACATGGTTAAGATGGTAAATTTTATGTGTATTTTACCATAATTTTGAAAATTAAAAGTTAAAAACAAACCCCAAAATGAAATACCTCCAAGGTTTCTCCGAGGTTTGGGGTGATAGAAATGGAGGAAAATGTTCTGAGAGCAGGTTGTGGTGATGGCTGCACAACTCCATCAATATATTCAAATTGATTGAATTGGACACTTCAAATGGGTGAAGTTTCTGTTATGTAAATTGTACTTCAGTGAAGCTGTTAAGAGCAAGCAAGCAAACAAACACATGCTGTGATCCGGAGGAAACTTTGGAGGATGAAGGAGCTGTTCACTGTCTTGATTGTGGCTATGGTTTCACAGGTGTACCCATATGTAAAAGCCCATCCACTTACAGACTTTAAACATGTGCTGTTTATTGCATGTCAATTATATCTTAATAAAGCTGTGTTTTAAAAAGGCAGAAGAGTATTCCATATATAACGAACTCCTTATAATATATTAAACTCCTTAGAATATATTAAACAATATAATTTATTAAACAATGCCTCCTTTGGATGGAAATTTAGGTTTCAAATTTTATGCCCCTATCAATAATATTTCAATAAATATCTTTGTAGGAAAAAAGAAGAAAAAAATGCAGATATTGTTTGCTGCTCCCCCTCTTCTTCTCCCCACGGGCAAGCCACAAAGTCAGAATTTCCCAGGGAGGGGGCCTGGGAACCTGTAATTTTACTGAACATTCCTGAAAATTTCTTGGAATCAGACATGTTGGGGCACATTGAATCAAACTTCATGAACTTGGATTTTCAGGCTTGGGAGTGTGAAATCCCCTTTTCTTTGATCCCTAAAAAATTCTGTAAGTGTTCCATACAAATGATTCTAAATTTCGGTTTCCCTCCTATTGGCGGTGCATCAGAATCATCAGGGAGCTTGTGAGAATGCATATTCCCAGGCCCTACTCCCAGGGAGGATGTGTATGGTTGCCAGATTTCGCATAAATAAAGAAATGAATAAATCAATATATAATAAACTATAGGGTGTCCGTTAAATCTGAAGCTCAGATAAACACCAAATAATTATTTTAGCATAAGTGGTTCCTTGCAATAGTTGGGCCACACCTGTACATAACAATGATTTGTTGCTTCTCTGAAATTCAGATTTAACTGGGTGTCCTGTATTTCATCTGGGAATCCTAAGTATGAGTCCTCAGGCCTGGGGTGAAGCCCACATCTGCACTGTGGGTCTGCTCCCCACGTGCTTCTGACGAGGGGGATCCTTAGAACCCAGGTTGAGAACCCCTGATCAGGTCAACACCTTCTGGGTCAGGAGCCCCTCCTCAGGGCGGCCAGTGGATCCCAGTGCATCCCACAAGTGAGCACACTTTAATGTTGGTCCAAGGAGGAAAAGGGGGCTGAGAAGCAGCAGGAGAAAACTGTCCCAGGTTTTCAAAGCCAAACGTGGTGGATGCGGTGTCACGGGCCCTGCAGCCTGAGGGACGGTGCTCATCTTCTCTGAGTGGGTATTTAAGGCTGCCTAGTGGACCCACACCCCAGGATTCTGTCTAGATTCTCTAAACTTTATTTATTTATACCCAGCCTCGTCCCCGAAAGGACTTTAAGCCTCGGAGGTCTCAGTCCATGCAGGGTTCTTGGTGCTGGGGAGTGAGGTTAACACGCCGTCTCTCTGGGACACACACGACAGGTATTAATTGTGTGCTCACCACGAATGGGCATTATTCTGGGAGTTTTACAATGATAACCATCTCATTTAGCCCTCGAGATAAGCCTGCAAGGTCATTGCTGTCGTTGGCCCCATTTTGTAGATGAGGAAACCGAGGTTCAGAGGGGTCCAATGGTTTGTGCAAGAGCACACCGAGTAGGCCAGTGGCAGAGCTGGGGTTCTGACCCAGGACTGTGTTGCTAACCAGCCCCCATCCTGCCTCCCTACTGAACCAGATACTTCTTGTCACTGAGCTTTGCTGGGCGAATTTTGGGTTACGTTCCGCTTAACCTGGGGCCATACTTTAGGTCCTGATCCCGGGAACATTTCTGATCCGGTGTGATAACAGCTGGCAGGCCTTGAGCGTCTACTCTGGCCAGAGACTTTGACTTTTTATACATAGATACTCTCTCAACGCCCTGCACCGCTGAGAAGACCCAGACCCAGGCATACAGAGAAGCCTGGCCGAGGTCACAAAGCTAGGAAGTTGCAGAGCACTGATCTGCCTAAAAAGGAAGCATCCATCTCTGCATCTTCAAAAGCACACACCTGCTTTCCACCTCCCCTCGCCAAGCTTCACTTTTCAGAAAAACGCTCTCGCTCCGGGCTGGTCGCTACGCAACCCTTGCATGTAATTCCAAGAAATGCCCAGAAGAGGGCGCGAGGACTCGCTCTCCCCGGGCACCCACGCGATGGGGCTGAACTTCGCAGACTCGCGAAAGGAAGAGTGACGCGCTCCAGACGAACTCCACCTGTGGCCGTACCCGAGCCCTAGGCTGCACGGAAGGGGACACAACACGGCACCTCTGCACCCCACCCCACCCCACCCCCGCAGGGGCCTGGACTCACCGAGGCTGGGTTTTCGATGACCAGTTCGTAGGTCAGCCCTCTGGACCCAAACCTCAGGATGTCTCCGGGTAGGAGCTTCACAGCCACGTTCTGAATGTGGCACTCATTGACGAACGTGCCGTTGCAGGAATTGAAGTCGTGGAGAACAAAGCTGCTTTCGGCCTCATTATATTCAATGAGTGCGTGATGGTTGTCGACGTCTGCAGACTGAAATGCAGAAGGGGGACAGTCAGAGCCAGGAATAACAGGAATAACAAGGAATAACTAGTGCCACTGACACTGGGGGCCCCAATGTGCTAACCACTTCATCTGGCTGGACGGTCACTGCAATCCTCATTTTAAGAGGAGGATGCTGAGGGTCAGAGAGGTTAAGTGACTTGCCTAAGGCCACACAGCTAGTGAGTGGAGGGTCACCAGACCCTGACAGCAGACCCAGAATAGATGCCCAGTTTTGGGGTAGGGCGTCAGGCAACACAGAGGCAAGAGGTAACTCGGGGGGAATTGGCCAGGAATTGGCCACTTGATAGTTCTCTGATCCCATGCAAGTATCCTTTTGGTTGTCCCGAGTGGCAAGACAGCAGAAATGGCCCAACACAAACCAGAAAGGTCAGTTGGCAAGTGACAACTGTCCATTTACTGCAAGTGTTAAAGTGAAGGGGAGGTTTTGTAATAATTGTTGTTTGTTCTATTCATTTTTAAAATAACATGTTTTTTGTAATAATGCAGAAAATGAGAACTAGAGAAAAACACAAAGAAGACATTAAAATCACTTAGACTCCCGTCCCCCAGAGGCAGGCACCGAGAACACGGTGGTTCACATCCTTCCAGTCCTTTCTCTATGCTTACAATCTTTTTAAAAAGTTTAAACACAATTGAGCTCACACCACAAAACATAGTTTTATAACTACCTTTTAAAAGCCTTGGTGTACAATGAAGGTTTTTCCCCTGTGCTTAATTATTACTGTTGCTTCTTAAAAGCTAATCAGAATTTATCTAACCAAAGATGATCTATTTTTCAATAGGGGCCCTGGTGTGACCACATTTCCCTCAAAAGAGAGAGACCCCAGACAGTGATTTGTCAGTGGCGTCAGAAACCTCCTGTGTAACCACTTTAATAAGAAGAATGAGCAAAACTCGGCACCAAGGAGGAAATATCACATCCCCCCCTGGCCCTGGCGCCCTGGACTATGGGCTGCAGGGCACGTGCGAAGTCTTCTGTCTTCTCAGGACACTGCCTATGAGCCATCCACTCCAGCCTGAGACTTTGCAACTATTTTCTAAGTCACTCTTCTCAGAGTGCCTCATCCAACTTTCATAGAGAGTACTTGGACTTAGAAATCTATACTAATGTCCCACAATATAATTATAACCAATAGCTTATAGGAATAATAGCTTATAGTATATGAATAGATAATAATATAACTGCATATATTAGTAGAATATATTAATGACACATTATGTGTAATTACACAAATGCCAGGAAATTTGCTAAGTGCTTTACTGCATTATCCCGTTTCATCTTCACAATAATTCAAAGGGATACTTCCTCATTTAAAAAAAAATTAATTTTTTATTGAAGTCTAGTTGATTTACAATGTTGTGTTAGTTTCAGGTGTACAGCAAAGTGATTCAGTTATACATATATATAATATCTATTCTTTTTCAGATTCTTTTCTATCACAGGTTACTGCAAGATATTGAATATAGTTCCCTGTGCTGTACAGTAGGTCCGATAGTTACTCATTTCTTAGATGAGGAAACTGAGGCATAGAACGATTAAGTGTGCCCACAGTCAGCCACTTTGACTCGCTTGGCTTGTTCCCAGGTTTGCCTGATTCAAATGACTGTGCCTTTACCCACTTTTCAAATTCCTACCAAACACTTTGGCACTTAAAATACTGAAACACAAGAAGAAAGCAGGAGTAGCTCTATTAATTTCAGGCAGAGCCAACTTCAGAGGAAGGAAAGTTATCAGGGATAAAGAGAGGCGATACATAGTGATAAAGGGGTCGATTCTCCAAGCAGACATAACAGTCCTTCATTGTATGTACCCAACAATAGAGCATAAAAGTATGGAAGGCAAAAACTGATAGGACTGCAAGGAGAAGCAGATGAATCCATCATGGTAGCTGGAGACCTCAACAGCCCTCTGTCAGTGACGGGCAGACCCACCAGGCAGAAAATTAGTAAGAATGAAGTTGAACTGAACAGCACTACCATCATCTGGATCTAACTGGCAACCACACAGCTTCATCCCACAGCAACAAAACACACATCCTTCTCAAGCTCCCATGGAACATTCACCAAGCAGACCACATTCCAGGCCACAAAATATACCTCAACAAATGTAAAAGAATAGAAATTATGCAAAGTACGTTTTCAGAACACAATGGAATTAGGCTAGAAACCAATACCAGAAAGACAGCTGGAAAATCCCCAAATATTTGGAGATTAAACAACACACCTCTAAATAACAGATGGGTCAAGGAGGGAGTCTCATGGGAAATAAAAATTCATCTTGAGCTAAATGAAAATGAAAATACAACCTATGAAAATTTGCAAGATGCAGTGAAAGCAGTGCTTGGAGGGAAGTTTATGGCATTGAAGGCATACATTTGAAAAGATCTAAGCTTCCACCTTATGAAACTGGAGAAAGAAGAGCAATATAAGCCTACCACAAGCAGAAGAAAAGAAGCAATACATGAAATAAAAAGCAGGAAAACAATAGAGAAAAGTCAGCAAAATAAAGAGCTGTTTGGTTTTTTTTTGTGAAGATCAATAAAATTGACAAACCTCTAGCAGGATAACCAAGAAAAAAAGAGAGAAGATACAAATTACTCAGATCAGAAATGAAAGCGATGGCATCACTACTGATCTCATGGACACTGAAGGGATACTAAAGGAATATTATGAATAATTCTATGCCCACAGATTTTATAAGTTAATGAAGTGGACCATTTCCTTGAAAGACACAATCTACTGAAACTCACACAAGGAGAAATAAATACTCTGAATAGACACATATCTAGTAAAGAATTTGAATCAATAATGAATAACCTTCCAAAATGGAAAGCACCAGGCCTGGATGGGTTCACTGGTCAACTCTATCAAACATTAAGGAAAGAATGATACCAGTTCTCAATAATCTCTTCCAGAAAATAGAAGAAGAGAGAACACTTCCCAGCTCATTCTGTGAGGCCAAGCTTATTCTAATAGCAAAACCAGATAAAGATATTGCAAAACAGAAAAATTGCAGACCAATACCTCCCATGAACATAGATGCAAAATCCTCAACAAAATATGAGCAAATTGAATCCAGTGATGTATAAAAAGACTTCTACACCACAGTCAAGTGGGATTTATTCCAGGTATGCAAGGCTGGTTCAACATTTGGAAATCAATTAATGTAATCCATCACATCAACAGCGTAGAGAAGAGAAATCGCATTATCATAACAGTAGATGCAAAAAGAGCATTTGACAAAATTAAACACCATCCATGATAAACTAACAAACCACCAAACCACCACAACAACTCTTGGCAAATTAGGGATGGAGGGGAACTTCCTCAACCTGATAAAGTACATCTATAAAAACCCTAAAGCTAACGTCATATTTAATGGTGAGAAACTAGAAACTTTCCAATTAAGATCAGGAATAAGGTGAAGATGTCCCCTTTCACCACGCATTTTCAACATTGTACTGTATCTCCTAGCTAATGCAACAAGGCAAGAAAAGAGAATAAAAGATAGATTGGGAAGGAAAAAGAAATCTTCTTTGGTGAGGTGTTTGTTCAGATCTTTTGCCCATTTTGCAGATGGCATGATTGTCTATGCAGAAAATCCCAAAGAACCGACAGAAAGCCCTCCTGGAACTAATGAGCAATTATAACCAGGTTGCAGGATACATGATTAATATACAAAAGTCAATTGATTTCCTATATACCAACAATGAACAAGTGGAATATGAAATTAAAAACACAACACCATTTACATTAGCACCAAAAAAAAAAAAAAAAACTGAAGTACTTAGGAATAAATCTAACAAAATACTTAGCTATATGAAGAGGTATATGAAGAAAACTACAAAATGTTGATGAAAGAAATCAAAGTAGTCTAAATAAATGAAGAGATATTTCATGTTTATTTGAAATTCCTTAATGATGTATGATGTTTAACATCTTTTCATATGCTTATTTGACATCTGTAGATTTTCTTTGGTGAGGTGTCTGTTGAGCTCTTTTGCCCATTTTTAAGTTGGGTTGTTTGGTTTCTTATTGTTGACATTTAAGACTCATTTATATTGTTTATTTATTTATTTTATTGAAATGTAGTCGATTTACAATGTTGTATTAATTTCTGCTGTACAGCAAAGTGATTCAGTTATACATATATATACATTCTTTTTAAAATATTCTTTTCCATTATGCTTTATCACAGGATATTGAATATAGTTCCCTGTGCTCTACAGTAGGACCTTGTTGTTTCTCCATCCTGGATGTAACAGCTCACATCTGCTAACCTCAACCCCCCACTCCATCTCTCCCTCAACCCCCTCCCCCTTGGCAACCACAGTCTGTTCTCTATATCCATGAAGACTCATTGATTTTGGATACATGCTTACAGCATCTTTATTCATAACTGCCAAAAACTGGAAGCAACCAAGATGTCCTTTAAAAGGTAAATGGATAGACAAATTGTGGTACATCCATACAATGAAATACTAGTGATAAAAATAACTGAGTTATCAAATAACAAAAAAGACATGGAGGAATCTTAAATGCATATTGCTTAGTGAAAGAACCTAGTCTGAAAAGGTTACATACCGTATGATTCCAACTGTATGAAATTCTGGAAAAAGTAAAACTATAAGGAGAGTAAAAGATCAGTGCTTGCCAGGGGCACAGGGGCTCTGGGGCTCAGGATGAAGACGAGGGGCACAGGGGATTTTACGGCAGTGAAAATATTTTTTTATGATACTGTAATGGTGGATACTTGTCACTATACATTTGTCAAAACGAAAGAACGTACAATGCAAAGAGTGAACCCTAATGTAAACTATGGACTTAGTTAATAATAGCATATCAATATTGGTTCATCAGTTGTAACAAATGTACCGCACTAATGCATGATGTTAATAATAGGGGAAACTGTGTGTATTGGAGGGGTGGATATATGGGAACTCTCTGTATTCTCTGCTAAAATTCCTGTAAACCTAAAACTGTTCAAAAAAATAAAGTATTAAAAAAATGAAAACACATTAGTTCTTTGGAAAATGTCACCCACATCATCTTCATCACCATTGCCATTGATCTTTGTGTCCTTTGAACCTTTGATAACCCATGAATGAGAGAAATTCTGTGTGTTACATTTTGTTTTTCTCTTGCCAGGCTTCACTGCTTTCAGTTCCTCAAAAACTGTCAAGCCATTATTAAGAAATCAAAGCAAGCAGGAAGTTTTAAATGACTCCACAAATTTGGGTGAGCATCTGCCACATGTCAGGCCAGGAGACAGCTTCGTAGTTCGGCCCTATAATATCACTCGCTCCCTTTACTTGGAAAATTGCTAAATGCTGCTCCTGGACAGACGCCCTGCTGCTAATACAGACTGACTGTATAAGCTCCATCCTACTCAGCTGTCCAACTATGAGATGAACTGTTATTTATTTATTATTATTTTTATTATTATCCTTATCATCATCTAACATATTTTGAGGGCATCCTGTGAACTGGGCCCTGCTGAAGCATTTTGTGTGCATTTTTATCATTTAATCTGCATGACAGCCCTAAACAGGGTCTCTATTATTATCTCCATCTTAGAGATGAAGAAGCTGAGACTCAAATGGTGAAGTGAGAGGACAGCATTACCTTGATACCAAACCCAGACAAAGACACTACAAGAAAACTACAGACCAGTATCTCTTATGAACACTGATACCACAATCCTCAACAAAATAGGAGGAAACCGAATTCAACAGCACATTAAAAGGATCATACACTATGACCAAGTGGGATTTATTCTTGGAATGCAGACTTGATGGTTCAACATATGAAAATTAATCCACGTAATACATCACATTAACAGAAAGAAGGAAAAAAATGATCATCTCGATTGATGTACAAAAAGCATTTGACAGGGCCTCCCTGGTGGCGCAGTGGTTGAGAGTCTGCCTGCCGATGCAGGGGATACGGGTTCGTGCCCCGGTCTGGGAGGATCCCACGTGCCGCGGAGCGGCTGGGCCCGTGAGCCATGGCCGCTGAGCCTGCGCGTCCGGAGCCTGTGCTCCGCAACGGGAGAGGCCACAACAGTGAGAGGCCCGCATACCGCAAAAAAAAAGAAAAAAAAAAAAAAAAAAAAAAAAAGCATTTGACAAAATGCAACACTTTTTCATGATAAAAGCACTCAACAAACAGGGAATAGAGGGAAATTACCTCAACATAATAAAGGTCAAATATGAAAGGCCCACAGGTAGCATCATACTGAAAGGTGAAAGACTGAAAGCTTTTCCTCTAATTTCAAGAATAAGATAAGGATACCTGCTTTTGCCACTTCTATTCAACAAAGTACTGGAAGTCCTAGCCAGAGCAATTAGGCAAGAAAAAGAAATAAAGGCATCCAAATTCGAAAGGAAGAAGTAAAATTATCTCTGTTCACAGGCAACATGATCTTACATGTACAAAATCCTAAAGAGTCCATGAAAAACCACAACCCTCCTAGAACTAATAAATAACATTCACTAGCAAAATCGTAGGACACAAAATCAACACACAAACATCAGTTGTGTTTCTATATGCTCACAATGAACAATCTGAAAAGGAAGTTAAGAAAATAATTTCATTTACAATAGCATCAAAATGAATAACATATTTTGGGATAAATTTAACCAAGGTGGTAAAAGATGTGTACACTGAAAACTACAAAGTGCTGCTGAAAGAAATTAAAGACACAAATAAATGGAAAGACACCCTGTATTCGTGAGTTGGAAGACTTAATATTGTTATGATGTCATTACTACACAGCAGGATCTACAGATTCAAAATCCCAACAGCAGTTTTGGCAGAAATAGAAAAATCCATCCTAAAATTCATATGGAATCTCAGTGGGCCCGAAATAGCCAAAATAATCTTGAGAAAGAAAAGCAAAGCTGGAGGTCTCACAATTCCTGATTTCAAAACTTACTGCATACAAAGGTACAGCAATCAAAACAGTGTGATACTGACATAAGCTCAGGCACATAGGCGAATAGAATAGAGAGCACAGAAATAAAACTTTGCATATATGGTCCAATGATTTTTGACAAGGGTGCCAAGATTATTCAATGGGGAAAGAGCAGTATTTTCAACAAATGATGCTGGGAAAGACTGCAAAAGAATTAATTTGAACTCTTACCTTACACCATGTATAAAAATTAACTCAAAGTGGATCAAAGACTTAAACATAGTCTAAAACTATAAAACTTTTAGAGGAAAACACAGGAGGAAAGCTTTATGACATTGGATTTGGCAATGCATTTTTGGATATGATACCAAAAGCATAGGCAGCAAAAGTAAAAATAGATAAATTCAACTATATCAAAAATTAAAACTTCTGTGAATCAAAGGACACAATAAACAGGGTGAAAGGCCATCTAGAGAATGGGAGAAAATAGTTGCAAATCACAAATCTGAAAAAGGGTTAATATGAAGAATATATAGAGAACTATAACTCAACAACAACAACAAGGAAAAAACCCCAAATAACCTGATCAAATATGGGCATAGAACTGGAATAGACATTTCTCCAAAGAAGATATATAAATGTCCAACAAGCATATAAAAAGATGCTCAACATTACTAGTCATTAGGGAAATTCAAATCAAAACCACAGTGAGATACCACCTCATACCCATTAGGATGGCTACTATCAAAAACAAACAAACAGCAACAGAAAATAACAAGTGTTGGCAAGGATGTAGAGTAGGGGAACACTAATGCACTGCTGAGAATGTAAAATGGTGCAGCTGATAGGAAAAACAGTAGAGCGGCTTCTCAAACAATTTAGAATAAAATTATCATATGATCCAGCAAGTCCACTTCTGGGTATATACCCCAAAGAATTGAAAGCAGGAACTTAAAGAGATATTTGTACACTCATGTTTATAGTAGCATTATTCACAATTGCCAAAAGGTGGAAGCCACCCAAGTGCCCACTGACTGATGATTGGATAAGCAAAATGTGGTCCATCCATACAGTGGAATATTATTCAGTGTAGGAGGAAGGGAATTCTGACACATGCTACAACATGGATGAACCGTGAGGACATTATGTGAAGTAAGTGTCACAAAAAGGCAAATTTTGTATGATTCCACTATGTGAGGTACATAAAGTAGTCAAGCTCATAGAAACAAAATAGAACGGGGGTTGCCAGGAGCTGGGGAAGGGGAAACGGGGAATTGTTGTTTAATGGGTACAGTTTCAGTTTTGCAAGATGAAAAATTCTGAGGCTGGTTGCACAACAATGTGAATAACTTACAACTACTGATCTGTACACTTAAAAGTGGTTAAGACGGTAAACTTTATATGTATTTTACCACGATATAAAAAATGGCTAAGATGAAGGGACTCACTCAACATCAGGATGCTGGCATAAGGCAATGTCAGGGTTTGAACCCAAGTCTAATTCCAAAACTTGTACCTTTGACTTGTACCCTGTGATCTTCAGAGTAGAGAGTGATTTAATAATGAGAGAGGAGACAGGCAGGACCTAATATACAAAAGAAGTGCATTTTTTAAGGCTCCTGCATTGAAAATGTCTTTAAAAAGTATATAGTGAGTCCATAAAATATTGAGACGTTTAAACTTCTATTAACAATGACCATCTGCTCTGATGACCCCTGTGCTTTAAGGAAGCCTCCTCGGGAAGCTGACTTAGTTATGATGTTGCCCTGAGGTTCGCTGACATTGTCGCTGAGGTTCGACGTGTACCTGGAACCGTCCTTTGGAGCTAGGTTTCAACCTTGCATCACCTGGCACTGGGAAGCCCCATCTCAGACCAT
Source organism: Mesoplodon mirus (assembly GCF_964341445.2). Taxonomy (NCBI): domain Eukaryota; kingdom Metazoa; phylum Chordata; class Mammalia; order Artiodactyla; family Ziphiidae; genus Mesoplodon; species Mesoplodon mirus. The sequence continues at coordinate 35,985 of NW_028294540.1, forward strand.
AACCTCCCACTCCCGGCCTTCCTTATCCTCTGTCTCGTCCTCTCCTTGAGTCACGTAGCCTTTGCTCCCTGTTTGCTCCCTATGGGTAACGCCCTATGCTCACCCACCCTGGGCCCTGCTCAAGCTCACCAGCTCCTTCAAGTCCATCCCGGCCCCCAAACCCTCCTGCCACCCTCACACTTCTGTCCTGAGGCTGGCCCAGTGCCCTTTGGGCCCCCCAGCCAGCAGGTCCCTGCTCTCAGGCTTTTCATTCTACTTTGACAACAGCCTCCTAGGTCTTCACCTCCTGCACCTGCCGGCATTCTCCGTCTGCTTCTCCCGACCCTCCTCCATCCCTTTACACGGTGCCCTCTGCCCAGCAGGCCCACCTGTGCAGCTACATCCATGGGCTGATGGGCTCCTTGTCTCTGGTTTCTTGTTGGGTTTGGCCAATGGGGGGTTAGAGATCAGAGCAGGGAGGAGAGAGCTTGGGGTACTTACTCCCCTGGTTTCCTTTCTCTGGGGCCACACAGCTTCCCTCAGAGGACTCTACCCAGCCCTCGGGGTCTCCGGGTACCAGGAAATGCCCCTGCCCCTCACCCCTCAGCTCTGGGGGTGGGAACAGTCCTCACTCATACTAGCTCTGGGCCCTGCACTATCCTTTGAGGTTTCTCTGAGCCCTGCCCACTCCCTATGGAGTCCCTTCAGGAAACTCCCCTCCATCACTCCACACCCCTTTGAATGTGCCTTTAGCTCCCTGCCAGGACCTGGACTTCCCAGGCATGGAGAAGCTCTTAGATGGGACCTTCAAGGCTTCTCTTAGCTGCCAAGGGCCTCCGGGTGGTCCTGCCTTCATCCCACCCTGGTCTGGTCCCTCTCCTCAACCATCTCCTCTTCTGCATCCTCACCTTGACAGTGTAACTTCCGTCTAACCTGTGAACGTGCTCACCACCCCCTCGGCCTGGAAATGCCGCCCCTTCCCCCTTCCTTTCCTTTATTGTCAAATGGCTTCAAGAGGTTCCTTTCCCCCTGGGTCCTCAACCCACTGCCATTGCCCTCGGGGGCCTCCTCGGGCTCTCGGCCTCCCTGTGACATGTGACACAGTTGTCAGAGAGAGGCACGTGGCCTGGTGGTTCAGGGGTTGGGGGAGCAGGGCAACGTGGTGGTTATTAGACTGGGCTCGAGTCCAGCTCTCCTACTTCCTAGCAGGGTGACCTTGGGCAAGTGATACCTCAGCTTCCTCATGTGTAAGGTAACAAAAGGACCATCTTATAAGTTACTGGTGACGTATAAATGATATAATACATACTAAAGCACTTAGAAGAGAACATAGGGCAAATGGGAAATGTTCTCTGTTATGAGCAAGAGGATGGGCTCTGGAGTTAGAAAGCCTTGAGTTCAAGTCCCACCTCTGCTACCTTCCAGCTGTGCAGCCTGGGGCATGGTTCTTTGCTTCTCTTTGGTTGCTCCCTGAGCAGCAAAAATGAGTTTGATAAGCTGGGCTTCATAGGATTGACAAAAGGTACTGCTTGGTGAAATGTTCAAAGGAGTGGGATAACATTTTTAAAATTAACTCGTGTGTGTGTGTGTGTGTGTGTGTGTTTTATCTATTTCTTTTAACCTTTTGGTTCTAGGCTATCCCATCCCCCAGCCCCATCCCCCCACTGCCTCAGGAAAGGGATGTAGTGCAGAAATAGTAAAAAAAAAAAATGGGGTTTTCAAAAGAATAAGGATATGAGGAAACGGCCAGGCGCTGGTGAGACGACGAGTCTGGGATTGGAAGGAAAGAAGAAGCTCCTCTGCTTCCCTGTCAGCTGGATCCTTCCTCCCCGGTCTCCCCGGGAGAGCCCTGTGGACCGGCAAGGCCTCAGGAGAGGCTGGTCCTGAAATCAGACTGCCCGAGCGTGGTGCCCAGTGCCCCAGCCTCCCTCTGTGACCTCAGGCAGGATACTCAGCCTATCTGTGCCTCAACGCCCTCATCTGTAAAGTGGGGCAAACAACACTAACCTCCTAAGGATGAAATGAGTTAATACACTCGAAAGTGCCCAGAACAGTACCTGGCACAAAGCAAGCTGTCTCTGTGATGAATACCCTCAGCCTGGCAACAGCTCTCTGGCTCCCTCACCTCTCTGACTGCTTCCAGGTCTCCACGCCGGGTTCCTCTCCCCTCAGATGTCCATTTCCTCTGCACTCTGTCCATGGGCTGGGGCCACTGTACCACCCCCTCGATTTGCAGGTGTGTATTTCCAACCCCTGGTTCATCTCCAGGCCCCAAACTGCCTGGCCGCTTCCGGGATGTTGAGGTGCTCACTCAACCAGTCCTGCTTCCTGCCCTCTTGGTAACGGGATTATCACCTTCCAGCTCATCCAGCCATCTTTCTCCATGGCCTGTGGCATTGATCCTACTGATTCTTCCAGAAAGCTCTCAGACCAGTCCCAAAGCAATGGTCCAGTCAGGTGGTAGTATTAATGTGGTGGGCAGAATGGTCTCCCAAAGATGCCCATGCCCTGATCCCCAGAACCTGGGAATATGCTCCATGACGTGGCCAAAGGGACTGTGCCGATGTCAAGGTTACTAATCAGTGCTCTTAAAAGAGGGAGACTAGGGACTTCCCTGGTGGCGCAGTGGTTAAGAATCTGCCTGCCAATGCAGGGGACACGGGTTCAAGCCCTGGTCCGGGAAGATCCCACATGCCATGGAGCAACGAAGCCCATGTGCCACAACTACCAAGCCTACACTCCAGAGCCCACGAGCCACAACTACTGAGCCCACGTGCCACAACTACTGAGTCTGCGCGCCTAGAGCCCGTCCTCCGCAACGAGAAGCCACTGCAATGAGAAACCCGTGCACCAAAACAAACAGTAGCCTTCGCTCGCTGCAACTAGAGAAAGCCTGTGCTCAGCAACGAAGACCAAACCCAGCCAAAAACTTTTTAAAAATTTTTTTAAAAGTGGGAGACTATCCTGGGTTATCCAGGTGGGACTAATTGAACTCCACCAGTCCTTATAAGCAGAGAACTTACTCTGGCTGGATTGGAGAGATAAGTGGTGTTTCTTGCTGGGCCCCCACTTAACAGCCCCAATGCTCCTCTTCCTGGGAAAGCACCAGGTCAACGTTTCCTCTTTACCCAAATCGCCCCCTAGATGGCGCCACCTCAGTCTGTTGCATGAATGAGGATCACAAGAACATTGATCTCACATTTCACTGACAACCCTCATTCTGGATTCCACAGGGTGGAATTTCCCTAGCTTACTCAATTATCTTGTTATCTCAGTTAACTGAGAATTTCCAATTTAGATATTAGATGTTCCCAAAGCTAAATTTACACTCAAAAAGTGAAGCTTCTGTTTTTAGAAGCTTGAGTCAGCTCAGTCTGAAACTCAGCCTCACCTCCCCCGTCTAGCTGTGTGATTTGGGCCAGTTCCTTAACCTTTCTGAGTCCCATGTCCATGTCATCAAATGAGGATAATAATGATAATAGTAGTTCTCACCTTCACAGGATTTGTTTTGAGGATATAATTCTATAAATATATATACAGAACATACATAGATGATGTATAAAGCCATGTGAGATACAGTAAGTAGTCCATAAATGTATGCTGTAGCTCTTTGTATTATGTATGCTATTCAAAAGATTATGATCGAAAATTTCTTTCATCTCACATCCATCAGAATGGCTACTATAAAAAAAAAAAAGGGAAGGGCTTCCCTGGTGGTGCAGTGGTTGGGAGTCTGCCTGCCGATGCAGGGGACACGGGTTCGTGCCCCGGTCTGGGAGGATCCCACATGCCGCGGAGCGGCTGGGCCCGTGAGCCATGGCCGCTGAGCCTGCGCGTCCGGAGCCTGGGCTCCGCAACAGGAGAGGCCACAACAGTGAGAGGCCCGCGTACTGCAAAAAAAAAAAAAAAAAAAAAAAAAAAATGGAAATAACAAGTGTTGGTGAGGACGCAGGGCAAGTGGAACCCTTGTGCACTGTTGTGAGAATGTAAATTGTTGCAGCCACTATGGAAAACAGCATGGCGGTTCCTCAAACAATTAAAAGTAAAATTATCATATGATCCAGCAAGTCTACTTTTGGGTATATATCCCAAAGAACTGAAAGCAGTGGCTTGAAGAGATATTTATACACCCATGTTCATAGCATTGTTTGCAACAGCCAAAAGGTGGAAACAACCCAAGTGTCCATTGGTAGATGAATGAATAAACAAAATGTGGTGAATCCACACAATGGAATATTATTCAGCCTTAAAAAAGGAAGGAAATTTGGACACATGCTACAGCATGGATGAACATGGAAATTATACTCAGTGAAAGAAGCCAGTCACGAAAAGACAAATACTGGTATGATTCTACTTATATGAGATACCCAGAGTAGTCAAGGTCATAGAGACAGAAAGCAGAATGGTGGTTGCCAGGGGCTGGGCCGGGGGGGCATGGGGAGTTGTTCTTTCATGGGTGCAGTTTCATTTCTGCAAGATTCAAAGAGTTCTGGAGAATAATGGGGGTGACGGCTGCACAAGAGTGTGAATACATTTAATGCCACTGAACTGCACACTTAGTAAAAGTGGTTAAGATGGTAAATTTTATGTTATGCATATCTTACCACAATAAAAAAATGAGAAAAATGAGACCACGATCTAGCCCTTTCCTCTGAACGTTTCCTCTTGGAAGCCCTCCATCTGCCGGTGAGAAACTACACCCATCAATTGCTGTGGTGGGAACTGAGCAATGAAATCAGCCGCCAGTTCCCAAACAGGGGACAAAACATTCCCTGAGGACTGGCGAGACCAAACAGGTGAACCCCCAGAGCGAGGAGCACTTGGGGAGAAGCCAGGGGTGAGGAGGGGGTGACGGGGGGTACGGGAGCACAACCAAGGCGGGAGGACAAGCGCGATGCAGATGGGGAGCCAGCAAGTGCACCCTCCCAGGCCTGTTTCATTCCGTGGATTTCCCCACAGAGAGTCCACCTGTCACTTTATGTCTAAAAATGTAGGTGTTCGCTTAGAATAAGAGAAATGTGAATTAAAATGACACAGGTACCATACTTCACCCCGTAGATCAGTGAAGATCCAATGGGGGGTCAGCACTGAAGGCTGGGGAGTGAGTGGCAGATGGGCGTCCACTTCTGGCAGGACACCACATCTGGAAACCTCTGGTGGGCAATTTGGCCATGCCCATCAGAGTTACAGCTGTGTGTGTCCTTTGACAGAGCAGACATACCTGCACATCCGTGAAATGATGCAAATAATAGGACAATCCCAGCAGCCTTGTTTAATAATAATAAACAAGATTATGGTGTAGGCTCTGGTTCTTCCTGAGAGGCAGCCCAGAACTGGCAGGGGCCAGGAAAAGGGACGAGAGTCATCCGGCTGGATAGGATCTGGTGTGTGTGTGTGAGATCAGTCTGGCTTCACGACCCTCAGATCCCACGCGAGAAGGGCTGACACAGGCTGGAGAGATGGCTCCACCCATGAGAAAGGAGCCGGCTGGCAGGACACTGACCACCGAAGGTGGAGGTGCGGACACCAGCATTTCAGCCCCCTGTCATGTCTGTTCTTTCTTTTTCCCCTCCATCTCCACCCTCCCAGCTGCAGTCCTGCGCTGACTTGGGCTGTCCTAGAGCTCAGTCTTCTAGGGATCCTGGAACCTCCCTAGGGTGGGACTGGGGGAGTCCCTGGGGAGGGGTTAGGGTCAGTCAGCCCTTCATTGTTTAACCTTTGCTTCTCTTTTCCTCAAAACAAAGTTTATTGACATAATACACACACACACACATACACACACACACAAGCAGGAGCTCTGCTGATCAAGAAGGGCGAGGGAGGGAGCACTGATGGTGGGGTTCTCAAAGTGTGGTCCTGGAACCAACTCCAGGGGACTCCATTCCCCCGACCTGAACCTGGGGAGCATATAAATGTGAGGATTCCTGGGCCTTACTCCAAACCCACTGGGTCAGAATGCCTAGGAGTTCATGTTGAACAACCACTCTTAAACATACGGAAAATCCAACAACCACTGGCTTTGGTGTTTCTTCATTCTGGAAGAACTGAGTCCCTTTCTCAGCAGAGTTTAAATAACAGCCATATCCAACTCTAAAAAATACAGTTTACAAGGCACATCAAATCATATAAATTATAACTTGCAAGGTTTAGCTGTGAAATGAGCAAGGCTGAGGCTTTTGAGCCGTGTAAAATGGGAGAGGGGAGATTGTGAATAGAGCTCCTGATGGCTCGCCTGCACACAGCAGCTGGGATGTTCACTGGCAGGTCTCCCCCTTGTTTACAATCCTTCAAGCCTTCTTCCCACTGCTTTTCAGATAAAGATCAAAACCCTTATGGTGACATGAAGGAGGCCGACTTGTCCCTTAGACCTCCTCCTTCCCACTCTGACTTCTGGACGCCCTGGTTTTCTCTCAGTCCCTTGGGTTCACAATATGCTCTTCCACCCCAGGGCCTTTGCACATGCCATTCCCTTCTCCTTTTGTCTAGTTAAGTCCTCCTTGTCTTCCATATTCCTTTCCTTTCCAGCCCCAATGTTGGAATGGAATTAGCCACACTTTGTGGGATCATTTCACTTATTTCTCTCTCTCCTGGCAGCTTCCTGATGGCAGGGACCATGTCCAGTTCTGACATCGCTGTACCCCTAGACTTGGCTCGGTGCTGAGGCTCTGGGTAAATACTGTGCAATGAATGAGTGATAGCAACAGTTATCACTGTTGACTATAAACACTTCTCACTAGCCTGGCTATAAACAGGCTTCCTATTGCCTTAGGGAACCAAACTCCTTACAGGATATAGAAAAAAGTCTGGAGGGTAAAACCCTGCAAATATCAATATTGATTTTTCCCTGAGCCAAATGATTACAAGTGACTATTATTTTCTTCCTTATATTTTCCTTTCTCCCAATTTTTAAAAACAAGAAGCATGTAACTACCTTCCATTATCGGAAAAAATAAATGATGTTGAAATACTACGATACCAATAGTCAAAACAACATGTCAGCCTTGCTGATGAGTAGAAATCTTTAGAAGCATGACTGCCTATTCTTTAGGATTGATCCAGGCAAATAAAACAAACAATCATTTTTTATTTGCTAGATGTAACCTCTGGGTAATTGCAAGGATGACTTTTTAGTAATATAAATCCCTGAATTTTTTTTTTTTTTGCGGTACGCGGGCCTCTCCCGTCGCGGATCTCAGGCTCTGGACGCGCAGGCTCAGTGGCCATGGCTCACGGGCCCAGCCGCTCCACGACATGTGGGATCTTCCTGGACCGGGGCACGAATCCGTATTCCCTGCATCGGCAGGCGGACTCTCAACCACTGTGCCACCAGGGAAGCCCAGTGACGTATTTCTTAAGCTAAGTCCGAGGAGCAGTAAGCAGTCAATTATTTCTATACAATGAATGCAACTCAATTTCTGTCTAGTTAATAACTGTCCTCATTGGTTCCCTTTTCCAAATGGCTTATTAATGTCAGTGGATCCTCATCTCAACCCTGTGCACCTCTGAGGATTCTTCTCAGTCTCTGTTTTAGGAGACCATAATAATGATCATTGTGTCATTCACTGAGCACCACATGCCAGGCTCTTTATGTGCATTTCTCACTTAATCCTCAGAATAACCCTGTGAGGTAAGAGGTTTACAGACAGGGGAAAGGAGCTCAGAGTGATTAAGTAATTTGGTTGAAGTCACTCAGCCACAAAGTAGCCTAATGAGATTCAAACCCAGGCCTGTCTATCTCCAAAGCCTGTGCTTTTAAAAATTACTACAGTTTTCTAATATCATAGTCAGGTTCAAAACAGAGATCTCTGTCTCTACTTTAGCCAGACAGGAAATAAAACTACCCCAAATCTATGCCTTGTTAGGATAAAGAAGAAACTACAGTTCTTCTTTTTCCTCCCACTTTGCACACTGCACAGATGTTCTGTGTCCTTGAAGGGAGACCATATCATGGAGGAGAATCTCACGGGGAGGTTCATGGAGTTATCTTTAAATCTGTTGCGTTTACAATAAACATTCTCAGAAAACTAGGAATAAAGGGGGAAATTTCTCACTTCCTAAGAACATGTATAAATACCCTACAGCTAACCTCGTACTTAATGGTGAAAGACTGACTGCTTTCCCCTAAGGTCAGGAACAAGCGAATATAAGGATTTATACACTGCTCTTGTTCAGCAGAGTCCTGGAAGTCTTAACCAGGGAAATAAAGCAAGGAAAAGAAGATTCAAGGCATTCACATCTCCTTTTCTGAAAGGAGAAATAAAATTGTTCTTATTTGAAGATGACATGATTGTTTATGTATAAAATCCCAAGAAATCTACAAAAGCCCTTATATAAGAAAGTGCAGTTAAGGTTGAAAGTTACCAAGAAGCATACAAAAATCAACTGTATTTCTCTATACTGTCAATTAACATGTGGACACCAAAATTAAAAATATAATACCATTTACAGTCACTCAAAAAAAAAAAAAAAGAGAGACATACTTAAGTGTAAATCTAACAAAACATGTTCAGGACTCGTATGCTGAAAACTACAAAACACTCATGAGAGACACTGAATAAATGGAGAAATATACCATGTTCATGAATTGGAAGACAATGTAGGAGTATATCAATTATTCTCACATTGATATATACGATTAAACACAATTCCAATCAAAATTACAGCATGATATTTTGTATATACAGACAGGCTTACACTAAAATGTAAACGGAAAGGCAAAGGAACTAGAATCAAAAATTAAAAATTTTTTTTCTTTAAAAAAATTTTTTAAAGAAAAGTGGGAGGAATCACTCTACCTGATTTAAGACTTACATAGTGACAGTAATCAAGGCTATGTCATAATGGTAGATCCATTATGACAAGTAGATCCATGAAACATAATAGGGAACTAAGAAGTAGCCCCCATAGAAAGTATGGCCAGATTATTTTTGACAAACTTGCAAAAGCAATTCAATGGAGAAAGGATAGTCTGTTCAACAAATGCTTCTGGAACAACTAAATATCCACATGCAAGAAAAATGAACTTTGACCTAAATCTCACATCATAAACGACAGTGAACCCAAAATGGTTCATAGATTTAAACATAAAACTATAAAACACTTAGAAGAAAGCATAAGAGAAAATCCTCAGGGTCAGGGACCTGCTGGCATGTTCTTAGACATGAGGCTAAAAGCATGATCTATAAAAGAAAAAAAAATAACTACCTGGACTTCATCAAAAGTTAAAGCTTTTGCTCTGTGAAATATTCTGCTAAGAGAATGAAAAGACAAGCTACGGATGGGAGAAAATATTTGCAAACCATCTATCTGACAAGGGACTCATATCTAAAATACATAATGAATTCTCAAAACTCAATGGTAAAAAACCAAACAATTCGATTAGAAATACTTAAAAGATAAGAAGAGATATTTCACTGAAGAGGATATGCAGAAGGCAAACACGTACATGAAAAGACATTTAACATCACTATCGATTTGGGAAATGCAAGTTAAGACTATGATGAGATACCACTACACACTTACTAAAACAGCTAAAATGAAAAACAGTGTTTAGGCTAATTGCTGGTGAGGATGTATCTCACACATTGCTGGTGGAAATGAAAAATGGTACAGCCACGCTGGATAAGCCTGGCAGTTTCTTTACAAACCAAATATATATTAACATATATGTTAATCCATGCAATCATACTCCTGAGCATTTATCACAGAGAAATAAAAACTTATGTTCACACAAAAACCTGTACACAAATGTTTATAGTACATTTATTTGTAATAGCCCCAAATGGAATCAAAATGTCCTTCAAAAAGTGAATGGTTAAACATAGGTGATACGTCCATACCGTGGACTATAACTCAGCAATAAAAGAACAAGCTAATAACCTAAATGGATGTCAGGGGTATTACACTGAGTAAAAAAAAAAAAAAATTCAATCACAAAGGTCATAGATAAATGATGAAAATTATAGAGACGGAGAACACATTAGTGGTTTTCGGAGCGTGGGGATGATGGTGGGAGGAGGAATTGTGACTATAAAAGGAGCATCACAAGGGACATCTCTGATGATGGAATACTCCTATATCCTGAGGGCCACACCCAAATCCACACGTGGTAAAATGGCACAGGACTCCACACATGCTTCGTGCCATTCTCTCTACTATTTGTGCATCTATAATTATTTCAAAATAAAGTTTAAAAAAATCTGTTGAGGGAAGTCTGAGAGAGGTCTGCCTTTCACAGTCCTAAAGGGATTCCATTGCATTTCTCTTTCTGCTTCAATATTTTAATCCCTTTCAAAATGTTAAAAGGCTCAAAGCCACTGTTTTTATAATTCCTTACTTACAATTTCTTCCAACTTCCTTGGCTGTCAATGAGCTGGGACTGTGGACCAAGCCACAGCTAATTCAGAGAATGGAATGAAATGAAGTGAGAGAGCGCTGAGGCCACGCCCAGGACTTACCCTAATTTACTACTTGGAGGTACGGGGGCGGGGGAGGGCTCTGAGGGGCCCAGAGTCTCCAGAAGCTCTGGAAAGGGCGAGAGGCCATGGCTCAAGCTGGGCACTTCAGGTGGCCGTGGCTGCCAGATGCAGAGCAGGTGAAGGTCAAGCATCAGCTCTACGCCCACCTTCCAAACCGCGCCATCAGGGTGGGACACTGCACACACAGTCAGCAAAGGACACAGGGCCCATCGCACTTTGCACTGTGCTCATTCTCACCACATGTGCCAGGGAGACCCAGCACATGCGGGGATTGGTTATTGGTGGCACACCGAGGAAGGCTGGGACTGTTAGCCAGAGGCTGTGCTTTACAAGAGACTGGAGTCCACAGAACAGTAAGGACTTTTGGTGGTGTGAGGGGTAGGGAGGGTCGGGGACTGGCTAGGAAGAGGTCTTACCTCTAAAACAAGGTCTGAATTTTCATGCCTTCCAATCGTAGTGCTTTTATTCAGGACAAAATAGCCTTCTGCACTCTTTAGATAGGCTTTCATATTCTCTGCTTTCCCTATAAAAAGTTTTCAGAAAAGAATTTTGTTAGAAAAATACAGTCCTCTAATTATTCCATGTCGTATTTAGAATGAATGGAATACACCATAATGTCCACAGGAGAAGGCAGCAGAGGTAGGAGTGGATAGCTGAATTTAACAATGATCACAATGATAATTCCGCACATTTTTAAGACTGTCCTTTTAACAGTGATAGCCGGCATAGATGAGCTTGCTTCTGATCACAAGAGGACATCCTTTATGTAACTCAGAGCACAAACAAGCAATAGCAAAAAAAAAAAACCCAAACAAATCTGAATTCCACTGATAACCGCTCTCCACCTCCCATTAAGCTTAGTTTGGGGTTAGTTATCTGACAGAATCAAGTACTCAGTGTTACTAACCCACCACTTACTAGCTCTGTGACTCTGGGTGAGTTACTTATTCTCTCTCTATGCTTCTGTTTCCTCATCTGTAAAATGGGGCTAATAATACTCTGTATCCCAAAGAGTTTTGTGAGGATTAACTGTGAAGCATCTAGAATGGTGATTGCTACACTAAACACCCATTTGTCCTACTGTGATTGTGACTGTTATTAATCTTGGGCTTCTGAACTTTGACTCAAGAAACCCCAACTTCTACAGAGCTTCTTAAAGTGTGGAAGAGTCAGTCATCAAGGAAATGGGCATTAGAAGATACTTTCTTTTTAAGTCACCGCATTCCTTCATATATTTAGGTTGAAAAAAAAATGATTTCCAAAGACAAAATATCAAGATTATACCTTGGCTGTACGGTCAAGACTCTGTACGTATCTTTTGCTGGCATTTTATTAGGAAAATGTCAAACACACAGAAAAGTTGAAAGAAGTGGATGGTGAACTTCTATAGAACCACCACCCAGATTCTACAATCAACATTTTGCTCTATTTGCTTTATCACATATCTACCCATCTATACATTTTATATTTTAATGCATTTCAAAGTAAATCCTATACATGTTTTTAAATTTTATTTATTTATTTTTGGCTGTGTTGGGTCTTCGTTTCTGTGTGAGGCCTTTCTCTAGGTGTGGCAAGCAGGGGCCACTCTTCATCGCGGTGCGCGGGCCTCTCACTATCGTGGCCTCTCTTGTTGCGGAGCACAGGCTCCAGATGCGCAGGCTCAGTAGTTGTGGCTCGCAGGCCTAGTTGCTCCGCGGCATGTGGGATCTTTCCAGACCAGGGCTCGAACCCGTGTCCCCTGTATTAGCAGGCAGATTCTCAACCACTGCGCCACCAGGGAAGCCCTATACATGTTTTTGAAAACATAAAAACGTCAGTGACTACTTCAGCTGGTTCCAAGACGTTGATGATAATTCACATGATATTTGAATTCTGATCCATCTCAGTGCCATGTCAAAGATAGTCTCTTTTCTTTTTTTTCCTTTTTTTTTTTTTTTGGCTGTGTTGGGTCTTCGTTGCTGCATGCGGGCTTTCTCTAGTTGCGGCGAGCGGAGGCTACTCTTCCTCAGGATGCGCAGGCTTCAGTAGTTGGAGCACGTGGGCTCAGTAGTTGCGGCACGCGGGCCCTAGCTGTGGCTCGCTGGCTCTAGAGTGCAGGCTCAGTAGTTGTGGTGCACTGGCTTAGTTGCTCCGAGGCATGTGGGATCTTCCGGGACCAGGGCTCGAACCCGTGTCCCCTGCATTGGCAGGCGGATTCTTAACCGCTGAGCCACCAGGAAAGTCCCCAAAGTCTCTTTTCAACTGAAAGGTCACTGAAGTGTGAAGTTGTTAGACTGTGGATAAAAACAAAAATCATCTAGGTCTGACCGTAGAGGGTCTCCGGTCTGGCTCTGCTTTCCATCAACATCTCCATCATCATTCCATCACTGAATCCCTACTAAGTGCCAGGCACTGGGCTATCCTTTTACACACATGGCCTCTTTTCATCCTCAGAACCACCCTGCGAGGCAGGTGTCAGTATTGTCCCGCTTTACAAGTGAGGAAACTGAGACTCAGAGAAGTTAAGGTCACACAATAGTAAGTGTGTGACAACTCTGAGCCTTTGCATGTAACCAGTGTACAAACCTCCATTGCTGCTGGTGGGGCAGAGTAGGGGTGGGGGAATTGCACTGTCTGCTGACACTTGGGACATGTAGTAAAAGAAAGTCCTTGAAACCAGCATTCTATCCTCTGAAAGGAAGACGAGACCCTACCTGGGGGTAAGAGAAATAAAAATAAGCAGCATAGTTTATATTTGTAAACTTTGAGGCCTGTGGATGTCCCACAAATATTGATGCTTTCAGATAATGAGAAATACATTTGATTAAGTTCGCTGTCATGTATACAGGGGAAAAGACATTTCCTCTTCCCAAAGAACCATGCTCTGCTGCCTTCAGTTATTAATCTTCAATTGCAGAGGACCATGTTAGCACGCAACACATTCAAGTCTAATTAAGCTAAAATGGAAACTTCTAAGAAATGTCTCTTCTGCAGGAAAACCACAGGAAACGCCACTAATCGAAAACTTAAACTTGGATCATGTGCATATTTGTTTTTTAGCTCTCACCCCAGACGTCCCCAAGGCTGGGGTCTTCTCTCTGCTCAGACGTCCCCCCTCGGGGCAACCACCTGACTGACCACTCTGGCTAAAGGCACCCTCAGTCATGTTATTCCCCTGCTAGTTTTCCCCTGCTGTGTTTCCTTCCTTGTACTTATCATTCTCTGACATGTTCTTGTTCCTTTCTTTAGTTATGCTTGCTGTTGGTTTCTCTTTCACTAACATATATGTTCCTGGAAAACCAGGACTGTGTTCATTTTGTTCAGAAGCAATTCTTCATGGGTATTTTGTGTTTGTACCCATCTTCAGAGCAAAGGCATTGAAAGATTTTGTCCTGCACTCACTTTCCGAGGATGCTTGTATGGCAAACAGCCTGGGAGGATAGAGGTAATGTTTCTAATAAAGATAACGGCTCCTTCTGGGGCAAAAGTTGGGCAGGTTTGCTAGCAGCCCCTTTCAAAGATTGCAGTTTCCTGAGTTTGGAGTTCCTTACCTGGGACACAGACCCACTGTGCGCACAGCATCCACACTGGCTGCTCTGCACCACCCCGAGGGACTTTCAGGGCAACAGGAACCAATGCGCATATGCAGCTCTGCTGCCTGTTATGTCGGCTGTGCTGTGAGTAATCAAGTTCTTTGTTTCTGGCCCAGGAGTCTCTTGTCTTCTGCCAGGAACTATAAGCTGGGCAGGCTAACTTACTAACTTTCAAACAGGGTCAAATGTCAGACCCTTTGCAGTTCCTGCCAGTTCTGTGCATTACCCCTTCTCCAGGTTAGGGGGCGGCGGGGGGGCAGAACCTGACACATAGTAGGTGCTTGGGAAACACTTGCTGAGTGAATGAAAATACAAAGGGCACCTCAAAGCAAGTCAGTACAGCGAGCTGGCTAGGAAGCTTTGATAGTAACTACCTTTCATTTTTCCTGTCAGTATCTAGCTTAGATGACTCCTTGGAAAACCTAAATTCTATCTCTTTAGCTTTTGGATTGGACAGTATTTCTCCACCTTCATTTTGCCCTGTGCATCACTTCCTTGCGTGAAAACACTGTCAAAGTAATTTGAATGTGTGGAGCTCTGTGAATTCGTTCTTACTCAGTGCCATGGAGCACCAGCCACAGGAAAGAGCAAAAGGGCTTCAGTCATCTGCGTTCCCCCGACCACTTTGGATGGCTCAGAATTGGGCTATAGGAGCAAACTTTCTTTTGAGGTTTACAGTGGCCTCAAAGTTCCTTAAAGAAGGGGAGTTCAGGTAAGGGGCGGGTGTGTGTGTGTGTGTGTGTCTCTGACCATTGGGTGGGTGTTGTCCATAAATCAGGGGAAACAGGGGTTCCTCTCTTAATCCCAGCTATACCCACAGGACATCCAAGAGCTGGTGCCCAGGAGAGGCTTAAAGCTCCCGTGCCGCCTCCCTTGGGGGGCGAGGTAGGGGCTGCACTTAGGAAGGAACGGCTGGTGTTGGGGCACCTTTTCTGGGGTGCTCCTGGCGACCCGAGCCTGGATCAGAGAGTTCGGACTCGGCTGGCGCCGGGTCCCCTGCCTATCCCAACACCCTTGACCTCGCAGGGCTGGCCTCCTCCGGCCCAGGTTTCCTCCCGCCGCCTCCTCGCGCGCCGCTCTCACCTGGCCTGAGGAAGAAGCCCACGCCTCGTCCTCTGCCAAGAAGCCCTGACCTCCGCCCTGCCGCCCTCCCGCGGAGTCTCCAGGCGACAGCCCGCAGCCCGTGCGCCCGCCCGGCCTTTGTACGAACGTCGCCACGGCAACGCCATTCTGACGGCCGAGCTGGAGAGGGGCGTGGCGTGCGCGGCGCCCGAGGATGAGGGGGAGGTGCGCTGGCAGCACCCGGCCAATTACAGCCCGCTGCAGCGCTGCGAGCCCTCCCCGACCTGCCCCCTAGAGGTCCCCAGCCCCGTTTCAAGGATGGAGAAACAGGCTCAGTGTTCGCAGAAGTAGCTCGAAGTCTTACAGCGGGGAAGGAGCAGACTCGAGAATCCTTCCTACTGACCTTAGCTCTAGGCTCGGTGCGTTGAGGAGGGGGTGGTCAGGCGTGGGAGGGTAATGGAGCTGAACCACGAGAAGCTTGGAGGTTAGTTCCCCCGTCCCACCAGAATCTCTAGTTCTCTCTGTTGTGGAGGAGAAAACAGAGTAAGCTGGGGGACCATCACTTCTGGGGATGGGGGTGGAGATGGGAGATGGGTGCGCTGGAGGGAACACTTCTGAAAGAATGGAAGATTCTCCCACGTGCTAGGGAAGGCGTATTTACAAGCCCACAGCCTTACTGTTCCTGTCCTTCCCTGTCAAAACTCGCGTTTATTCATTCATGTGTTCTTTACGTCTACAAACATCACCTGAGTCCCTACAAGGTCAGACGGTGGCCCCAGTGTTGACCTGGATCAGATCCTTAAGAAATCCCCCCGCACCCCCCATGGGCACGGGGCTGGGGGGATGGAGCGTGTGGAGAAGACATGCAAATGCCAACTATCTCCCCTCACCCCATGTCACCTCTTTTCAGATCAGCCCCTTCTGTCTGGGAGCAGAACAGCCCCGCTGACTACCTACAGAATGCCTCATTTCCCTGCCAGGAAATGACTGACAAGGTGCCCCAAGACAAACTCAAAATATTCATCTGAGAAAGATGAAAGATGGCAGACTCCACTCTAGTCAATTAGAAGAAGATATAAGAGAGAAAAATCATGGAAATCGATATGGGATGGAATATATGGTAAAGATGCTCCCACATGCCTAGAGGCTCTTAGAAATGCACATTCCCTGGCACAGACCTCAGAGATTATGATTAAGCAGCTCTGGAGCATGGTCCAGGAATGAATTTGTTGCATTCTTGCAAATTCCTTGTGCATTTGTTAAAAGCTTGGCAAAACCTCAGGACTTATTCAACCCTGCAGTTGAATCGCAGAGCCCTCCCAGCACTTGTCCCTAGAAATCTCTTCCAGGCCCTCAGTCAGCCTGGAAGGTTCTGCCTGGGTTAGTTCCCTTCGACCAGAAAGACCTTAGGAATGTATGAGGAGTGACCACAGAGGCCGGGGCCCTGAGTGGTAACTTCAGAGGAACAGAGAGGGTCAGGCTCAACTCTCCAGGCACATTTCTGCCTCAGGGCCTTTGCAGTTACTGTTTCTTCTCCCTACCAGGCACTTCCCCCAGGGATCTCCTTCAGCTCCTTTAGATTTTTACTCAAGTATCACCCTATTTAAAAGGGTCTTGGAATTCCCTGGCGATCCAGTGTTTAGGACTCAGTGCTTTCACTGCCCGGTTCGATCCCTGGTCGATCCTGCAAGCCCCATGATGCCACCCAAGAAAACAAAACAAAACAAAAAACACCCCCCAAAAAACATGAAGAACAAAACAAACACCTCACTCTATTGCTCTTCCCTTCATCTTACCACTCCTCTAACATGCTATTTATTTAGTTTCCTTCTCTTATTTGTTGTCAGTCTCCCCACTCCCAACTCCCCCCTGCCCCCCAACTTAAGCTCCATGAGGGCAGGGTTTTTTTTTTCTCTTTTGTTCACTGCTGTATCACCAGTACATAGAACAGTGCCTGAATGAACGAATGAGTGAATGAACAGGGGCAGCCCTTGCCACCTGCCCACAGCCTTGCCTCCTACTCTTGAGCTGCTGAGCTGAACTGTCCTTACCCCAGGACCTAGGCTTCTGTAGCCTTGGCCCTCGCCAGCCCCACCCACATCTCCATGCTTGTCTTCAGTGTCATCAACATGAGCACAGAATGCAACCCTGCTCACTGCCAGCCAGACCCTACGGAGCCCATCCAGGCCAGCCTGGAGCCGGAGCCGCCCATGGCCCCCTGATAGGCTTGGGAGAGCATATGTTGCCATTAGTCCATCTCTCCATGAGGAAATACTAAACGGAGAACAAAGCTGACATTCAGGCTCACTGGAGCAGAAATTGCCAAATCTTGATTGGATCCTGCCGCTCCCCACAGGATGCCACAGTCATCTCAAAGGGTGTGTGAAAGTCTAAAAACCCAGTTCAATGTCATCCACTTAAATTTCAAAAACAGAAACTAAAATACCCCAATAACTCATGGCTTTATCATAGCATGTCCTGGGCTGAGTGAGAGTTGTACTTTGCAATGATAGGGTGATCAAAATACTGCACCTGGGGAATTCCCTGGCGGTCCACTGGTTCGGACTTGGTGCTTTCACTGCCATGGCCCGGGTTCAATCCCTGGTGGGGAAATTAAGATCCCGCAAGCCACACGGCATGGCCAAAAAAAAAAAAAGAGGTTTCTAGCTTATATGGGCTCCTTGGTGAGGCCTGTAATCAATCAATCTTATTGAGCTCTGGGTGGCTACCAAGGCTGTACTGTATCTCAATCAACATCAGGATGCTGGTGTCTGAAAGGCCTGGGTCCATGTCCCAGCTTTGTCATTCCCAGCTGTCCTCCTAATACTGGAGCGAGTGATGTTAACTCCGGGCTTTCCACCCGCAGGGCACTGTCCCAGTCCTTCCTGTGGATCATCTCATTTAATCCTCACCATAACCTGGGGCAGTAGGTATGTGTGAAACACCTGGAACAGGGAGCTCTGCAGAGAAACGCTCAAAAATGTCGTGATGGGTATTATTTCTATCACATCACTCCCACTTGAACAGGAAAATAAGGCTCAAGAGACATGGAGGTATGTGACCAAGGTGACACAGCCAGAAAAGGATTTGAATCTAGATGACTGTGATGGGAAGGTATTTTCCCCGGGGACCACAGGTGACAGGTGTCACAGCCACGAGACACCCATGCTCACCACCTGCTTTCCCTCAGCCCTGAACAATCTGGGCTTCTGGTTGTCCTGAAGTTTTGGCAGTGCCTGCAGCAAGAGGGGGAGGGAGCTGAGGCCAGGAGGGGGTAGCTGGAGCTTGCCAGGGACCTCTCCTGCCACCCTCTGGGCTTCTTTCCTGCAGGACCTCTGCCCCATAAAATCTCATTGGGCCGCAGTTACCTTCCCTGGGCTGTCCTTGACTGGGAGAGCCCATCCACTGTGCCCCCTCCCCAGATCTGCTTGTTGTCCCCTGCATTCCAATAAGAAATGAATGCTGGCCTCCTGCCTGGAAGAGGTAGGGAGCTTGCCCAGCCTTTAAGGGGTAAGAGAGAGCCAGGGAAAGAGCTGGAACAGGAGAAAGGGAGTGTAAAAGAGAGAGAGAGCGCTCGAAGATCAGGAAGTAGCTAAGCTGTTGAGTAGGTGTCAGATTGGAGAGCAAAGGGCCATTGGAGGCTCCACAGTCCATTCATAACCTGACGCTATGGGCTAAGGAAATGCAGGTTTTTATACACACACACACACACACAGGTTCACAAAAATAAATTCAAACCACAAAATCACAGCTGGTCACTGAGGCCTTCTGCAGCCGTGCTCACCCCCTTCCCCTGTCAGAAAATGAGAAGTCACCCAGGTGTTTTCTCAGATAGAGACAAGGCTGGTTGGGACATTCATCTCTTGCAAATCAGAGCTTTGCCAGGGGCCTTCCCTGGTGGCGCAGTGGTTGGGAGTCTGCCTGCCAATGCAGGGGACATGGGTTCGAGCCCTTGTCTGGGAGGATCCCACATGCCGCGGAGCAACTAGGCCCGTGAGCCACAACTACTGAGCCTGCGCGTCTGGAGCTTGTGCTCTGCAACAAGAGAGGCCACGATAGTGAGAGGCCTGTGCACCGCGATGAAGAGTGACCCCCGCTTGCCATACCTGGAGAAAGCCCTCGCACAGAAACGAAGACCCAACACAGCCAAAAATAAATAAATTAATTAATTTTTAAAAATTAAAACAAAAACAAAAAACTACTCTCTCTAAAAAAAAACAACAACACAGAAAAAAAGCTTTGCCAGGGAGGTCAGTCTGTATGTTCTGTTTGAAAGCTGCAGATGAAGGGTGCTGATCCCACCTCTGATCGGCCTGGTTTTGTTTGTTTGTTTTATTCTGTCTGTACCTCACTTCTCTCACCTGTAAAATGGAGGTAATAACAGCATTGACTGTAAAGACCACATGGGTTAATATGTGTGAAGTAGTAAACTGTGCCCGGTACCACACACTCCTTCTGTGAATGTCCGCGTTGCTGTCTGTCTCTTTGCTTGTTTTTGTTGCTTTCTTGATGATGTGGGAGGACAGCACCATCTCAACCCGATCACAGCCATCCTGGGAGAGCTTTGATTTGCATCGTCTCAGTCCCAACCCAGAGCAAACTTGACCTCAGAACACTCGCATATCATCTTGCTTGTTGCCCAGGGACCTTTCTGGGTGTGGGTGTCAGAGGCAGGCTGAGCTCCCCTGATCGCTGCTAGAGGGATTCTGAGAATCCAGCTGGTCTCTGTGGGGTGGCACCTGCAGGACAACTCCATAAATTCGACTTGCAGGCATCCAGGCAAATCAACCTCCACTACTTCTTTTTTTGAGATTAACAATGAACCATTATGAATGAGGTGAACCAAACTAGCTAATATTTATTGAGGCTTGTTAGGTACCAGCCACTATGCCATGCACTGTTTTATTTAATTCTTAGCCCAACCCATTTTACAGAGGCGGGCTCAAAAAAGTCAAGTAACTTGCCCAGTTACAAATCTTGTAAGTGATAGGTCCAAGATTCGAACCCTAGCTGTTGGACTCCAGCATATTGTCTTTTTTGTAAACTTTTGTTTTCAAAACATAATATACATCTCGAAAAGAACACAACTGATAAGTGTACGCTTGAAGAATTTTCACAAAGTGTATGCACCCACCCTAACCAGAACCCAGAACAAGAAGCAGAACATCACCACCCGCCCCCGCCCCTCCGAGAAGACTCCCTGTGCTCACTTCTGGTTACCCCCTCCCGCTTGTCTGACTTCCAATCATAGATTAGTTCTGCTTGGTTTTGAACTTCATGGAAATGGAATCTTACAGATTCCATTTGCTGCCAGGTTTCTTTCACTCAACTATGTGAGGTTCGACCACGTTGTCTGATGTAGCTGTGGTTCATTCATTCTCACTGCTGCATTGCATTACACTCTGTTATCTATTCCTGCAGAACAAATTATGGCAAACTTAACGGATCCAAAAAACACACACTTATGTCACAGTTTGTGTGGGTCAGGAATCCGGGCACTGCTTAGCTGG
The DNA here is from genome assembly GCF_964341445.2 of Mesoplodon mirus. Taxonomy (NCBI): domain Eukaryota; kingdom Metazoa; phylum Chordata; class Mammalia; order Artiodactyla; family Ziphiidae; genus Mesoplodon; species Mesoplodon mirus. The sequence goes on from NW_028294540.1 coordinate 56,589, forward strand.
GTTCTCTGCTCAGGGCCTCTCCCAGGCTGCAATGAGGGAGGTGGCCAGGGCTGGGGTCTCATCTGAGGCTCAGCTGGGGAAGGATCCTCTTTCCAGTTCATGTGGTGGTTGGCAGGATACAGTTTCCTGAGGGTTGTTAGTTAGTCTGAGGGCCTCACCTCCTTGCTGGCTGTTAGCCAGAGATCCTGCACTGTTTCTTGCCATGTGGGCCTCTCCATAAGGTGGCTTGCTTCATCAAAGCCAGTGAGAGTCCTTAGAGAGAGTCTCCAGGCAAGATGGAAGTTACAATCTTCTGTAACATAATCACAGTAATGACATGCCCATCACCTTTGCAGCATCTACTGATTAGAAATAAGGTACAGTCCTGCCTACTCGCAAGGGGAGGGGACACAGAGGTGTGAACACCAGGGATAATTGGGGGCCGTTGTGTATGCCTTTTGGTCTGCACATGTGCACATATCTCTTGGGTATATATCTAGGAGTAGAATTTCTGGGTCCCACATACGTCCCGCTTTACGAGATTCTGCCAAACATTTTTCCAAAGTGCAAGTACCCTCTACACTCCCTCAGCAGGCTATGAGCTTCCCAGTTAGAGCACATGCTTTCAATACACTCCTCCCCTCTCTCCTTACAGAAGGGGTGTTTGAGCTGGGGCTCTTTGGGACGACAGGTCCTAATTCTAGCCCCATGTCAGAATCACTGAATTCCCGGGCCGCTTCGCCAGACATTCTGATCATTTGAGGGCTCAGATACAAACTGGAAGGTCCACTCCATGAGGCGAGGATCCCTGTATCCTTGGTGCCCGGAGCAGTACCCGGCAGCAGTACCTGGCAGGTACCAGGGAGCTGGCACTCAATAAATGTTTTTTTGATTAAGTGAATGAGTTTAGGAAATATTGTTCAAGAGATGGGCCCCAGGGCGGGTATAAGCTGCTTAAACGGGAAGGAAACTTTGTTGTGTCTGAGGCTGTGTGCATTTTTCTGGGAAGAGGGCTCAGAACCTCAACCAGGTATGTCCCCAACAAAGGTTAAAGGCCGCTGTGATTGGCTACTGTCCGGCTTAGGTATTTTATCACATGAAGAAAAAACTGGTCCCACGGTAGGAGGCATGGGAACTATGGACAAGGTCCCATGGTCCTTAGAAGTAAAAAGCGAGACAGTGCTTGCCTGGGGTGGCTCATAAACTGAGACCTTGCTTGTTTTGACCTTTGACCCATGGTAGCTCTTTTGCTACATCTAGCAACTGCCTGGCCTCCTGGGACCCTCCCTGTGTCTGTCTGTTGAACAGAAAATTCCAGAAGGCCTCGGTGCCCTGAGTTTCCATCAGGGGCAAGCCAACATGAGCCCTAGCTTTTGAAAAACCCCTTTCAATCCATAGAAAGCCTCCCAGTTTATCTGGTTTGAGATGACCTCATCCTTTGTCACCTTCTCTCTTGTTTTCTGGAGGTTGCTCAGCGTCTTGCTGCTCTCTGCATTCTTTTCTCATGTGAACAGTGCACCTATTTGGGGCATTTTGTCGTTGTTGTTTTGGGTCATTCCCGTCACACATTTTTTGTATTCCTTTACAGGCAGATCAATCTCATCCCTCTCTAGACATTTCTTCTCAGTTTTCCTCTGAATCATTTCGTTTGTTCTAAATATGTCCAGTGTTTCCTCCTTCCTCACTGCACTCCACATAGACCCTCTCTTTTCCCCGGAACAACTGTTCTTTTCTTTCGAATCCCTGACCCAAATCCTCATCTTTCACCATGTTTTCTGACTTCTCCTAAGAACTGATTGTTTTTTGAAACTTAAGCCTTAAATATCATCCCTTCTAATCTGCGTCTGAATTTGGATCACGGTCAAGAAGCAGGGGAGACAGGAACGTGGCTGCGTAATTAGGATCCTCAGCAGAAGGGCTGAGTGTTCATCGGGGGGGTCACAGGGGCCTGGGGATGGAGGGAGAGGTATCTTCTTCTGCCTCGGGTAGGGCTTAGGGTGGGGTTGTCAGGAAAGCGCTAAGAAAAAAGGACCCATTTGACTTGAGTTCTGAAGGATGAGTAGGATTTCCGGAGGCAGAGCAGGGAGAGAAGAGGATGGTCCAGGGCAGGAGCAGTGGGAATGGAGGCTAGAAGATGAGTCATCAGAGAAGCTAGGGACAGGAGTACAGAAGGAGAGGGGTGGCCAGGTGCTGAGACCACAGACTGAAGGTCCATGGTCAGCCCTCAGATATGTTTGTCTAGCTTTCCCAGCGTGTTAAAAGACTTTTAATTAGTTGCTGAATGGAGAGGCCTCTTTCTGTGGAGTGACAGGGAAACCTATTCAAATTGTCTTTAGCACGAATGCAAATTCACTGGTTACCAAAAATGAAAATTCTAGAGGGAACCTCTGGGTTCAGGCTCAGATGATTTCATGAGGCCTTGGCCTCTCTCCAGCTCTCACGGTATCTTTGAACCACGTGGATCCAACCTTAGACAGAATCTCTGTATAATGGTCACAAAAAGGCGGCCGAAGCTCCAGCCCTTACATCTTCTCAGCTTTGAATTCCATAGGGAAGGATAAGAGTCTTTTTCCTAAGCTTCCCCCAATGGCCTCACTGCTTCTCATTTTCTCTGGGTGGGTCACAAGCCCATTCCTGAGCCAATTATTGTGGCCCAGGAGACTGCTCTGATTGGCTGAGCTTGACCCAACATGCCCATCCCTGAAGCCAGAGGTGGAATCAACACCATCTCTGAGAAACTGGACTGAGACTAGGAGAAAGGTGTTGTCCCCAAAGGGGGATCATAACACCATAATATTTTAGAAGAGAGGTGAATTGTTATTAGGTGACAAAAACCAGATGTCTACCACAGTAGCCAACATGTACAGATCATTGACATCTGGATTTATGCCTTTTTTTGGGAAAATGGGAATATCTGGCAATACCTGGACACTCTTCTTGTATATAGATCAACAATCTGCTGGGGTTGAGAAGAGGCTCCCTCTTTAGATACAGCCTATGTTCTGCCTGCCCAATGCACTGCTCATATTTCCTCTCTGGCTCCTGGAAGCACTTGAATATTTATTGCCAGCATAATTTGATTCTGTAAAGAAATCTGTTTTCCCCACCAGAATGGAAGAGCCAAATGTACAGGGGTCAAATAGCTCTCCTGTGCTCCCACAAACTCCTGAGGACAAATGCCTGGCCATTTTGATAGTCTCATTCCTTGCTCATTTTAAAAGCCTTCTTTAAAAAAAAATATTGAATACATAGTGATTTTAGAATCTGTTATCTGATAATTCCAACATCTGAAGTCTTTGGGTGGGAGTGGCGGGGGGGGGGTCTCAATGTCTTGTTTGTTGTGTCTGCTTACTCTGGCTCATACTGACTTATTGCTTGGATGTTTAGTAATTTGACTGTGATCTCATTCTTGATTGAACTTAATCTGTGGGAATCCTGAGGGGTCTGATTCCTGGCTGCTTTTCTCTCGGAAGTCTTTCTTGTTTGTTTCACCTGGATGCCAGGGATGCTAATAACCTCTGAACACTGACATTTATTTCCTCAACTTGGAGTTTTCCCACTGAATACATGGAGTGTAAACTTGAGCCCCAGACCCACGTGGTTACAAACCTTCAGGGTGATCATCATCATCATCAGTATTGTGGCCATTATTAGTTTTCCCCTCCAGAGCCACATTGAAAACTTCAGGCTTTCATAGGCTCCACTTTCTGAAAGACCAGAAAAAAAAATTTTTAAGTCCTCCTCTTGCCAGGGTGTGGAGCATCTTTGAGGGTGCCTTAATACAGGCATCTTAGACTTGGTTAGCTCACTTTGCAAGGCCCAAGGCTTAATCTCCCGTTTCCTGCACTTATTAAACGCAAATGGCTTCCTCATTTGCTTACGCTTTGATTGTAGCTCACTCTGTTTGTGTTGTGTGTCTGTATGTTCCTTTGAGATTGCCTACATAAAAATTGTTTTTTATTATGGGATTTTGGAAACACACACAAAACTAGAGAAGCCTGCGATTAACTCCATGTATTCATCATCCAGCTTCAACATTTTCCCAGTGTTCTTTCATTCTTTTTTCTTCCTTTTTGAGTTTTTTTCTAGGTTAATTTAAAGCAAGTTGTGTCATTTCACCCATAAAGACATCCTAACTGAAAGGACTTTTTGTTCCTTTACATTATCCCCGCCTGGACATTATCACAGCTAAAAATACTTATAATCATTCCTGAATATCATCTAATATTCAGTCCATGCTCACATTTCCTTGATTCTCTCAGAAATATCTTTTTTACTGTTGGTTTGTTAGAATCAGGATCCAGACAATGTCCACACATTACACTTGGTTGTTATGTCTCTGCCATGTCTTTAATTCTGTAACAGCAACTCCCCGCCCCTGACCTTTTTTATCCCCCAGCCACTGATTTGTTGTAGAAACTGGGTCTTGTGTCCTGTAGAATATTCACATCCTGGATTTGGCTGATCACTTCTTCTTGGTTTCAGTTAACTTGTTCTTCTTTTCCCCATGTTTCCTGTAAACTAATAGTTAGATCTAGAGGACTGAGGAGATCAAAGTCTTTTTGTTGTCCAGACGCCTTCATAGGTGGTACTGTGTGATCCATCCTGCATCACACAGTGAGCACATAATGTCTGGTCATCCTGTTTTTAACGATATTGAGATTGAATGGTAGGTCCAATGCTAACAGACTGAGCCATCCATTACAACGTCTCCAAGGGCTTTTTTTCCCCCAATAATTAACATTTTTAATTTTTCATTATGGTAAAATATACATAACATTTACCATCTTAACCATTTAAAAATATACAGTTCACTAATGTTAAGGATATTCACATTGTTGCTTAACCAACCTCCAAAAACTTTTCATCATGTAAAACCGAAACTGTGTACCCCTTAAACAACTACTCTCCATTTTCCCCTTACTGCAGCCCCTGGCAACCACCCATCTATTTTCTACTTCTATGAATCTGGCTACGCTAGGGACCTCATATAAGTGGAATCATATGGTATTTGTCTTTTTAGTGACCAGCTTCTTTCACTTAGCATAATATCCTCAAGGTTCATTCATGTTGTAGCATGTGTCAGAATTTCCTTCCTTTTTAAGGCTGAATAATATTTCCTTGTGTGTATATACCTTGTTTTATCCATTCATTTGTAAATGGGCACTGGAGCTCATCCAGCAACTTTTTACCTAATAGGTTTAGCATCCTTTGAGGATCATTCCCTGGATCCGTATTTCTTGTGGGGTCACAGAGTTGTGATTTTTTTCTGATTGTTATTCCTTTGGTAATTATTAGCTAGAATCCTTCATCAACCATTTATTTGTTTATCATAAAATACAGTTGGTTCAGGGAAGGCAGAATAAGAGATTGGTTCTTTCCTCCTATGTGTCATTATTCAAAGAAGCAACTGCCAAAGTGACCAGTGAGTTTTAAAAAATATCATTAGGAGTCTTTGATTTAAACAGTGTAGATGTGTTTTAATCCACTGAACTCATTATGTGGTTTGAGGCTCGTACTATGCCACCTCAGGGGTTCATGCAGGTTGGCTCCCGTGTTTTTGTTTTTCCAGGTGGAAACTACGCAGTATTTACTGGTAACCACCTATGTTTGTATTGCATTGGTGTGGTCTTTAGACAGACAACTCTGCCTCTCAGTTTTCCTTCGCTGTACAAGGAAGTTGGACAAAATGAGCTCGAGCACCATTCCTGTTCAAAACTCTCCCTTTTGTAGCATTTTCATTACAGAGAACAGTATGGTTTAGTCATTGGATTCTTCCAGTCCTGTGACTGAATGCAGTTACCAACACCTTCCTTTCAGAAACATGAAAATTGCCACCCTGCTGATATTGTTTTTAGTCTACTTCTCCAACCTGCATTTTCCCCCAGTAGACTTAAAGCTGTACCTCTCAGTTAGGGATATTTTGCCTCCCAGGGGACTTTTGACAATGTCTAGAGACATGCTTGATTGTCACACCAGGGAGGAGCTACTGGTATCCAGTAGGTAGAGGCCAGGGATGCTGCTAAACATCCTACAGTGCACAGGACGGCCCCCCTCACATAAATGCTCTCCGGCACCAAATATCATTAGTGCCAAAGCTGAGAAACCCTGACTCGAAGAAATCCATAGAGATAAAATCATATTCCTCTTACTTATATGTTTCAGTGAAAGGAAGTACATATAAAAACGTACACATCTGAGAATTCGGCTATACATGACGTAGGACAATGAGATCGTCTTTTTTTAACCTACCCATAGAATTTAGTCATTTGATGTGCATCTCCTTACTGTTTCCCATTCAATCTTATTTCTGGCTCCTATTCTACCCCTTGAGACCTTTCTATTATTGGCCTGAGGGAAGGTTAATGGACAATTTTTACTGCTTTCAGGTCAATGGAAAAATCTTAGGTCTTAAATTTTTTTTTTTTAGACTCGGGAAATAAACATCAAAATCAACTTTTATCGTAAATAGCAGTTAGATATTTTTGGTCCCAATTCCTCTTTGCCATTTTAATTGATTGAGTGGATATTTTCAATAAACTTAGCATTACCTTTCAAATTATTGCTCTCTTCTGCTCACAGCATCTCCTGTGAGATGTGTATTCCTGAATCTTTCTCTCTCATGCTTTTGTGCTGATTTGAAAGAACCCACTTGGTGCTAAAATGAATTTATCATCGGCAACTGCTAGAATGGTGTTTCCTTTCCTAATCAAAAAGTCAATTCGTGGGCTCATACTTTGACTCTGATTTTCAAAACAGACAACTAATTTGTCAGAAACAAAAAAAAATGCAGCTTTTATCTTTTTTTGTGGTTGTTGTTCAGCTTTGAAAGAGGCAGCATTTAGATAAGGCAGGTACATTTATTTTCATTTTTGGCTGCGTTGGGTCTTTTTTGCTGTGCACTGGCTTTCTCTAGTTGCGGCGAGCGGGGGCTACTATGCGGGCTTCTCATTGCAGTGGCTTCTCTTGTTGTGAAGCACGGGCTCTAGGCACATGGGCTTCAGTAGTTGTGGCACGCGGGCTCAGTAGTTGTGGCTCACGGACTCTAGAGCACAGGCTCGGTAGTTGTCGCACATGGGCTTAGTTGCTCCGCGGCATGTGAGATCTTCCCAGACCAGGGCTCGAACCCATGCCCCCTGCATTGGCAGGCGGATTCTTAACCACTGTGCCACCAGGGAAGCCCAGGCAGGTACATTTATTCACTTGTTTATATCAAGTATTCACACAATTTCTCTTTCCAACACATATATTCACAGCTTGTCAAGTTTTACCCAAAAAGTGAAGGAAAAAGCTTGCTATCCCATTATTATATGATTTTTCTCTCTTTTGTGTTTTGTTAAAGTAGATGCTGATGATTTTTCTTGACTGGACATATCATCAAGGATGCTTTCTGAAATAAGTCATCTTGATGATAAACACTAAGGACATTTTCTTGCATTTAAAGTTCCCATGCACCTCTCCAATTTTATACAGTATTGAGCCTAGGTGATCTCTGAGATGCATGCTGTATTGTTTGACATTGGTTCTTTTTTCTGATAAGGAAGACCTATAGCCCAGAAGGCTTTTTGCCATAACTTTTGCTTCCCAAATTGTATTCTAGTTGGTTTTGTTGTGGTTATTCACCCTCCATTAGTTCCAAGTATGCTTTTAAATAATCTAAAATTTCTCCCAATCAATTTGAGTTTCTAACTACTACTGACTCTTTTCTTTCCCACAGTTTTTATATTACAATTAAACTCCAGGTTTTAATGCACAGAGTTGGGACTGGAGATAGAGAAAAGGAGAAAGGGAAGAGAAGTCTGTTTATATCATGCCATGGAGAATTTGATTTATAGTTCTGGACTGGGGAGGGATAGGAAAACAGTCTTTGTAAAAGACTATTTCTTTAAAGGAAAATGCTAAGTACCACACTCAGACTGGTCTCCAAGGATGATTGTTTCCTGCTTCTTTCTTATGGAACTGACACCGGGTGGCCAGGCTCTCTGCTGGGAATCCTCACTGCCCAAGAGAATGGATTTTCCTTTGTTCAGGGCAGCGTTTTTCAAACTCGGCCCCATTGACTGTGGGGTAGAACAGTTCTTTGTTGTGGGGACTGTCCTATGCATTGGTGGGTGTTTAGCAGAATCCCTGCTCTCCTAGATGCCAGCAGCAGCTCCCCCTCCGGACACTGTGACTTTGCCAAATGTCCACTGGGGGGCAAACCCAATCCTGGTTGAGAACCACTGATCTGAGGTGAGAACATTCAGTTCTGGCGTTGGCTTGAATCCTTAACAGTGTCACTGCAAGCTGAGAACGTTTTGTCACATGTTGCATCTGGGAGCTGGTCGGCTTGTATCAGCATGTCATCCACCTAACTGCCTTCCTGGAAAGTGCAGAGTTCCAGGGGTCTGATGAGACACATGGCAGTCAGGCGGGTTGGTCCCAAGGAAACTCCTGTTGCCAGGGCTACGTTTTAAAGGTGTCTGGTGCACGTGTATACATGTTCTCTCTAGTGGCTTTTCTGGAGAAATTTGCATCTGTGTATTGTGTGCTCGTATTTCCCTATCTTTCCCTCCCTCTCTGGGTCAGCTTGCTTCGCAATGTCCAAGGAGAGCAGGTTTCCTGACCACTACTCTCCTTCAGTTATTGGAGGATCTGAGCCTGATGTGCTGTGGCTCGCTGTCACGTACCATCCCATCTTCAGGCACTCTGGGACATCGCTTCCTAGGCCAGCTGCATTGCTACAAAGACACCGGGGAATGGCTTTCTCCTGTCGGCTCAGCATGAAAGGTGCTTCTGAATGGTCTGACGGTGCCTTGCGAACCACCACCCACACAGGTGGCAAGAACTTTGGAAAGCATCCACCCCTCTGCCATGAGGCTGTCATGAGGGGGTGCAGGCTTCCCATCAGAGGCACACGCTTCCCTGTCGGGGAGTGGACACAGGGGGGTCTGAGCTGGAGGTTCCAGGCGCCTGTGCCTGGCTCATCCTGCACCCATGAACTTGGTTCTACCCCGCTGCCCACCGCCACCACTGCCAGGCGCTGCTGGGCCATCTTAGTGGCTTGCCCTTACTGGTGATCTGCGATCTGAATGCCACCTAGCGAGAAAGCTGATGGACGACTTCATCAATGAGCTGTAGGACTATGGGCAACCCTTGTCTGCTCTGGGCCCGTTTCTCCCCCTGCAGAATATCACATGTGGCTCCATCACCATTCCCTGCAGGGTGTTCTGTGAAAGCTGACCCTGGAAGATGCTCTGTGGGGAAAAAGAGTTTTGTGGCCAAATGGGTTTGGGAAATGTGACGTCATACAGCATCTGTTTGGAGATTCATAATGTGCACAAACATTTGAGAGATTTTCCGGAATTCTCTGCACCCAGGTGTCCATGTGGCTCACTCGTCACTTTTCTGCAATGTGATTTCCCTCGAGACTTTTCCTGATCACCCAGATCTGTGATCCCTTCTCATCTGTCCTTTACCCTGCCTCATTTGTCTTCACAGCACTTCTCATTTTCTGACATTGCATCATATTTTTATTTATTGGTTTATTTTATGTCCCCCCTCCACCCAAGATGTGCCCTCTGTGTCAGCAGGGACTTGATCCATTTGTTTGCAGATTATCCCTAGCATGTGACCCATAGTAGGTGCTCAGTAAAAATGTGTTGAATGAATAGACTGTTTAACTTGGAGATTCCCAAATGGAGCTCATCAGGGACGTTTTCCCATTAAAACCCTGGGAAATGTGCTTGGGGACTCACCAGGAAGAGGGTGGCTAAAATCCTGAGGGCCGTGGTTCCTAGTACCAGCCACTTAGTTCTGAGTACACAGACAACTCGGCGTTAGACTGAAAACAAACAAAACGGACGTCATGAGAGTTGCCATCACGTGCCTTGAGGAACCAAGCCTTGTGCAAGGCTGACCCCAGGGCTGCCTCAACTGGTCTTACCTACGTGGCCCTGCTGCCGTTTTCCTGAGATGGCTTTATATGAAGATTCCTTGCAAACTATTGGTGGCGCCTGGTGAATTTTCCCAAAACACGGTTTCAGAAATGAGTGTGAGGCTCACACTTGGGGAAGTGCTTGAATCTTCAAGTTCTCCATCAGGAGACTGTGGTCTAGTCACAGCCACCACGTGGCAACTCCCCCCCACACCCCCGCCTCCACTCTGTGTCAGGTGTAGCTTTGGCACATTGCCTGTGGTTTCCTCAGGGGCTCAAAATTAGGAAACTCCAGGGCTTCCCAGGTGGCGCAGTGGTTGGGAGTCCGCCTGCGGATGCAGGGGACACGGGTTGGTGCCCCGGTCCGGGAGGATCCCACATGCCACGGAGCAGCGGGGCCCATGAGCCATGGCTGCTGGAGCTGCGCATCTGGAGCCTGTGCTCCACAACGGGAGAGACCACAACAGTGAGAGGCCCGTACCACAAAAAAAAAAAAAAAAAAAAAAACAATTAGGAAACTCCATTTTGGTGGTGTAGAGAGGAAGGCTCAGAGGGATCCAATTATTTGCTCACGATCATCGTTCTACGAAGTAGCAGTGCTTGGATTAAAACAAAGTCCTCCCCAGTTGAAAGCCCATCTCTCGCCCTCCGCGCTTGCATACAGAACAGGGGCTGTCCTTTTGTACCTCCACACTTAAATACTCAGCACAATTTGTCCTAGGAGCTAAATGGGCCTGGCCAGGGCCCTTAAGGCAACAAATGAGACCAGCCTCAGAAGGGCTCTTCGTGTACTGCCCATTTATGGCCTGTGGTTTGATTGATCCATCCATTTCCAGGGATAAAGCTGTGTCCCATTTTCAGTTTTGCTCCACAGTTGTGGGTTTAGTTTAGATTTCCCATCTCACACGTGTTCATCCAGAGCCAAGGCGTCTCAGAACATTGGGCATCAAGCAACAGAAACCCACTGCAACTCGTTTAAGCATAAGATAGGACTTTATTGAAAGTAGCCTGGGGCATCCTATAGGACAGTGAGTGAGGCCAGGCTAAGGAGAGCCCAGAACTGTCTCTTTCTGTGAAGGACTGTTTTCTCCGTGAACCTCTGCTTCATGAGTCTCCTCTTGCAGACCAGCTTTCTCTGTGCACGTGGCTCCCTGGTGGCTTTCAAGTTGATTAGATCCAGTGCAAGTAGCCAGTCCACAATGACCATGGTCATGGTCACCCAAGGCCACGGGACCCACTTTGGGAAACACTGTTCAAGCAAGGACCCTTCCCATGGAGAGCGGGGCTTCATGCTTTGTCCCCAGAACCCAGAACAGTACCCTGGCACATATCTGTGGAGCTCCATACTTATCTGTGGGTGGAAGCAGCTGACTTAGCTGCACACACACACCAGGCAGCGCTCTGCACTGCGGTCACAGTTGTGCTCCAACACGATCTTTATCTCAATCATCTGCTTGTGGCTCCCCTTTTCAGAACTGTAACTGGTCTGAGAAAAGTGAAAATCAAAATCGAGGCCAGGTGGAGTATCCACTGTGGGCCCAGCACTGCCTGATATGATGCAAAGGCAGGGCGCGCCTTCAAGGACATGGACTACATTTAGGATCCGACCTTAAAAGGGGAATTTATTGGGAGGACACAGCATTTCTTGTGGAACCCAGGGGCAGAAGTACAGCTGGGCTTTCCAAGGCATCAGGACCAAAGACCAGAAAGTCATCAGGACACAGCTATGTCTGAGGTCTCATCCTCATGTCGCCCTCTTTCAGCAATCAGCTTCTCTCTGTGCTGAGGTACGTCCCCTGCTTCACTCACCTTTGGCCCCTTAATCCCTGATACCACATTGCCCAACCCAGGACCTGGGAGAGATGAGCCGAGCACAGCCCAGCTTCTGACTGGTTCTCCTGGTCAGGTGAACACATACCTATCAGCTGTGACTTGAGAGGGTGGAGGTCACATGGCACCAATATGGCTGCTGAGATTCCTCCTTTTGGGTGGGGTGGGAGTGCTGGGGGGAATTTTCTTTGCTCTTTCATAGCCCTGGGGCCAGTTAGGGCCCAAGAACAGGTGAGGTGGGTGGCTTTTGATTTTTCTCCCCTGTCTCTACCTTTCTTATATTTAGTCTAAGAACAAAAACACGGCGGAGAGGAAAGGAAAGGCCAGGGTCTTCTGGTTTTTACCTTTTTAGCTTTTTCTGTAGTGAAAAGATAGAGAGCTCTGAGAAGTCTGAACCAGTGAACAAGCAGGACGAGTGTGCCTTCGGGAATTTTGAGGTGAAAGTGACCTCCTGCTTTGGTTTTAATTTACTCTTGCAGATAACTTCCTTGTCTTCCTAGGCACTATTCAGGGCTCCAGCCTATTGCTACCATTCCCAGCTAACATTCTCCCTGCCTTCCTTTTAGACGGAGGTGCATCCATGCTCCATATTTTACGTACTAAACATCCATGAGCTAGTCTCTGAACAACGTGAATAATTTTCTACTTGATTGTTTCCACACATACAAAACAACTAAGGTCCTTTGT
>NW_028294539.1:0-68838 GCF_964341445.2 Mesoplodon mirus
CAGGACCTGCCTGAATGAGCTGGGGTTCTAGCCCAGGGAACCCCAGAAGTGGGAACAATGGGCTTTCTGATCCCACCATTGGCAGCCCTGGTAAGTGTTCCTATTAGACACGGGTGTGTGTGTGTGTGTGTGTGTGTGTGTGTGCGTGCGTGTGTGCGCGCACGTGTGTTTGTTTCATTTTCCTGACACCCCTGGACTTGCCGAGCGTGCGTCACTGTTGCATGAAAGCCATGGCCATGTGGTGCTAAAGTTATCAGACCCTCTCAGTCTTGTATCTTCCTGTGTTGCATACATAAAATTTCTCTAATGGGTCCAGATGCAAATGTTCAGTTGTCTCCTTGGCTCCTACCTGCAATGGCATGGGCTTGTCTTGCTTGGGAAAGCAGCTCTAGGCTCATGGAGAGAAGAGCTGCACGGGTGTAGGGTGGGCAGAGAGAATTGGAGAAAGCAAGTGAATTGCTATGGTCTCCTGATCCGGAGGTAAGAGGCTGGGCACTGAGGCAACCCAAGTCTTCCGAGTCAGGCTTCTGACTGCAGAATTCTCTACATTACCGTGAGGAGCGCCTCTCCTTCGCGTCAGCCTCCTGCCCAAATCTTCCCAGCCCCGTCCGCTGCTGGGGTCGCGTCGTGCCATGCCGAGCCGGACTGGCAAGTAGCTCCTAGGCGGACGCCCGGAGACGAACGCGAGCATTTGGGCGGTCGGAGGTGATCCGCCGCCGTCCAGCGATCAGAATCCATCCCGCGGACGTTCAAGCCCGTTGTCGGGAGCCACCTGGCGGCCGCTTTTATATTGTCCCTTCCCTCCTGAGCTTTGGCGAACTTGGCGAGGGATGTGATTCGCCCGCCAGGCGCGGGCCAGAGTTCCGGGAGGCCGGCGACGCTGGCGGCGACCGTCCCGGTGGTGCGGAGCGGTGGGCGATGCCTGCTCTCCCCGGAGATTGAATGTGGAGAGCCGTGTGTTGTGGGGCCGCCGCTGAGCTCCTTGGGCGGGTTAGGGGGAGGTCTGCGCCGGTCGACCAGCACTCCCTGGTGTCCCTTGGCCCGCGGAGACTCCCCCCCACCCGACGTCCTGCTACGCGTGACCAGGAGAGGACGTCCGTGCCCGACGTCGTACTCCGTGTGCCACGATGCGTCGGTGCGTCCTCGCCGCCTTGGGGGCCCGGGTCATGCCGGTGCAGTCGTGGCGGTCTGGCTGCGCAACAGGGGCCACTTCAGTTGCTCCGGGTCCCAGGCGAGGCGGTCCCGGGGGCGCAACTTGCACCGAGGCAGGGGCATGGGATGCCTGTCAACAGACCGCATCCACCCGGCAGCTTAAACGGGCGTCTATGCAGGGAGCTCCCGTCCCAACTTCCTGGTAGCCTCGTCAGCGTGGCGCTTGCGTTTCGAACCTGTTCAGGTCCGCTCACCGCGGTGTGTCGAGGGCAAGCGTGTAGGGCGCTCGTGGAGGGGCGGCAGTTCCTCCTAGGCTTCGGTGGTCCTAAGTGGTAGACGTTTCTCTTTGGGAAACAGGGAACGCCTGGGGCATACGTGAGAGTCGGGAGGAGACACGAGCCTGAACGCGGTCCTGCAAGGGCGCGGTTGTCGTTAGCTTCCCTGAAGAAGCTCTGCAGACAGTGAACGGCCTAGAGACGCGCGTGCGGAGGGCAGGACCCCCCCAGAGCAAGAAATGGCAACGACGGTGTCCTGTTTCGAGGACGGGTGTCAGCGGTGTGGCGGTGCGCCTTCGCTCGTGTGCCATCTGGATACTTCCCGTTGAAGTTCACACCAGTTGCACGTCACTTGGCGTTTGCGGCGGCAAGGTCGACCAGATGGGCAGATTTCGCTATTGGGGCAAGGAGAACATTTAGTGAATTGAGGCTCTTTCGGTTGTGCGAGTCACTACAACGTGAACAGTAGTGAAAAGAGAAACCTTAAGATTTACAATAAATCGACATTACTGTAAGAATTACTATAAAAACATATTATGCAACTGCCAGGTATTCTTGCATCTGGTAAGCCATTTCTTTCTTAAAAGGGCATTATTGCATAATGAAACATATAAGTAAGTGCATTTTTAGATTTTTATTTTGTATTTAGGAATATATTTAATTTCGAATTTACCAATAGTGTATATAATCGCATTGGGACTCTATACACTAAAGAACACACCGGGAAATTCTGGATTTTATGGTAAATGCGTTCTTTTGGATTGCTTTGGGTTCTCAAAAAAAATTAGAAAGAATTCAAGAGCCCAATATAAAGAGCAAGATAGCAATCCTCTTGTCTGTTATCCTTTAAAGGGGTAACCCCTTGAATTTTGAATAAAATGGATGATGGAAGGAATTTTAACAGGCACGTACAATGGAATTATTATCCTTATAATAATCGTTACCGGGCTTCCCCTGTGGCGCCGTGGCTGAGAGTCCCCCTGCCGATGCAGGGGACACGGGTTCGTGCCCCGGTCCGGGAGGATCTCACATGCCGTGGAGCAGCTGGGCCCGTGAGCCATGGCCGCTGAACCTGCGTGTCTGGAGCCTGTGCTCCGCAACGGGAGAGGCCACAACAGTGAGAGGCCCGCGTACAGGGAAAAAAAAAGAAAACTCGTTACTAATTTTCAAACGTATAGGTTTGAATGCTAACAAACTTTAAAGTACTTATTTTGCAATATAGAGAAGAGCAAACCTTCATCTTAAGACAGGAAATCTAGCTTTGCTCTCCCCAATTCATGCAGACAAAGTTTTCCAAAATGGAGAATTTTGTAAAATACTTTTACTAACCAGTCTTTCGAAACATATATTACTTTTCAAAATTCCAGAACTGAGACTGCTTTAAATGTCAATTTTGTTTTAGGTACAGCCAACTTTCTATTGTAGACTAGTAGTGACATTTGGTAACTGTACAATGTATGAACGTGACTATTTTTCTTAATGTCAGAAATATTAGTTTGCAATTTATTCTTATTACCTGCCTTAGAATATAGAGTTCTATGAAGAGAAAGGCATTGTGTTATTTACAGTTGAATCAACGTAACAATCCAGGTTCCGAAATGTTGGAAGTTCTCATTAAATATTTCATAATTGAAAAATTTATAAATGAATGAACAAGGTGATTTAGCTTATTTTTCTCCTGCATGAATCCTTTATGCTAATAATTCCTGAATCATATTTTCCCTTTATGATCAGATAGTTGTTACAGCGTCCCTCCCTTGCATGGGTGTGTGTGTGTGTGTGTGCACTCAGATGCACGTACACACAGTAATGTCGCAGCTAACGTCATGGGTTTAAAAAAAATATTTGTTTAAGATTTTTTTTTTTGATGTGGACCATGTTAAAAGACTTTTATTGAATTTGTTACAATATTGTTACTGTTTTATGTTGTGGTGTTTTGGTTGCAAGCCATGTGAGATCTTAGCTCCCCGACCAGGGATTGAACCCGCCCTCCCTGCATTGGAAGGTGAGGTCTTAACCTCTAGAATGCTAGGAAAGTCCCCATGATGGCCTTTACAGGCCCTAGGATACCATTTCTCAACCCATTAGATTTCCGTGGGCCCGAGGGCTACAACGAATGTTTTGGCCAACAAAGAAGAGGAAAGGGAACTGAAAAAGGGCCAGAACTCATCATGCAGCCTGTGCGCTCTCTCTAGCTAGCCTTCTTGAAGGTTTAATTGACAAAATAGACACTGTCTCTATGGTGATCTTTCTCCCAGACCTTTTTTTAGTACCATTTTTCGACATCAAAGAGTAAAGCTTTAAAGGTAGACTCACCAATGGCTCTCTGCGGGATCTCCTTTGTGTTTATATGATTTAGTATATGCCACCCCTTATCGTTCTAATATATTCTTAAAGTAGAACTCTTTTTATGTCTTCAAAGATCTTTCACCTTCTCAGTCCTGAAGATATCTATCTGTTCTTCTTGGACAAAAAAAAAAAAAAAAAAGAAAAAAGAAAAAAAACAAAAACAAAGAAACCCTGGGCTACAAAATGCTAAGTAGGCATTAAACCACCTCTGACTCTGAATTCTTGAGTTCTTCCTGTCCATGAACCCACAATTACTCACCTTTCTTTAAATATAATTAATGTATATGTTTTCAAAAAGTCATATGGGAAATAGTAAATGAAAGTTAAGTAATAGAATTAATTGAAGCAGCAGAGGTTAATCACAAAGTATGTGTGTATTTATCCTTGAAGGCATTCATCCCGAACGTGTATACAAATATTTGGACGCTAATGGAAGGGTAAACACGTATCATACTATATTGTACATTTTCAGTTAACATTCATCGTTGTTTTCCGATTGATCCCAGTCTGTGTAGCTATGATGATAATGTTATAAAGAAAGAATGTATCTAGTTGATCAACAGTGACAGAGTATTAACAGAAAACGGGCCCATGCTTACTCATCACAATCTTTCATCATGTTGAATGACACATACTCACTCAGTAGTGCTTATATATTTGCAAATACTGATCTACTGAAGCAGGTTGGCTTCGTTTCTCCTTACTTGATCCTGAGTATGGCTTTCAGCACTTCTCAAAACCCTTCACTCTCAACATATTTATATGGTATATTCAAAAAGAAGACAATGGCTGAAAGACTTAATTATTGACTCACTTGCATGCTAACACATTCTTTATAGACTATTTTCCCAGTATGAGTTTTCTGATGTGAATAGCAAGTGAAAGATTTTCCACATCCTCTTTAGAATGGGCATCTCCTCAGTGTGAGCACTTTCTTGTTCAGTCAGGAATAAGGAATCACTGAAGAATGTCCTTCCTTCATTACACTGAGACTATTTTTTCAGTGTGAACCCTGTCATGTCTCATGAGTCCATGACTAATGGAACTCTAGCATCCATTTCATCAGATTTCTTCTCCAGCAGTGATTAGATGGTGTACCCCAAGAGGGCTCTCCTTGTAGTAAACCTTGGGCTGTCTTCTCTACTGTGTCAGGGATGCAGCCCACTCTGAGTTCTCTGTGTATTCTGAGGCTGGAGCTCCACCTGAAGGCTCTTCCACCATGATTCCAGGCTCAGGGTTTCTCTCCACATGACTTTCCTGGCGAGTTAAAAGGGATAATTTCTGGCTGAAGGCTCAATATCACTGATTAGAGGCACAGGGTTTCTACTCGGTTTGAATTCTCGGGTGTTTATAAAAGTGGGAGCTCTGGGTAAAGGCTGCACCACATGGACTCCAGACATAGGGTGTGTCTCCTGTGAGTTTTCTAGTGCGTATAAGCGTGAGAGCTGCGTTTAAAGGCTTTTCCACATCCGTTGCATTTGTAGGGTTTCTCATCAGTGTGAATTCTCACCCATGACTAAGGTTATGGCTTTGGCTAAGTGCTTTCTCACATAAATGATATTCATTGTGGTTTCTCTCCTGTGTGAATGTGCTCATGATATTGAAGGGTTGCATGGTCACCGAAAGCTCCTCCACAGTCATTCCAAGCATAGGGCTTCTCCCCTGTTTGAGTTTATTGGTGTGAATAAATGTCAGCTCTCTGGCTGCAGTACCTTTGTAAGGTGCGTCTCCTCCAGTGCGAGCCGTTGGTGTATACATGCGAGGCTTCAGCCGAATTTTTTCACACGTTCAGGACATTTGCAAGAGTCACTCCAGGGTGCACTCTCTCATGTTGTCTAAGGTTGGAGGGTGACTAAATGCCTTCCACCTTCTGAGTTCTGCATGATTTCCCTCTCGTATAATTAGCTGAGGTCTCTCGCATTCGGGCTGAAAGTGCAACACACGTGGAGTTAAGGTTGCTGTACGCGAAATGTCCTCATGTTCATCGCATTCTGTGAGCGCTTCTCCAGCATGAAATCCCTGCTGTTGACAAGGAAAGAGAGGCTGTTAAAAATTACTCACATACTACTCATTCAGTCATTTCTCTACATGGGAATTCTAGGCGGCGCCCTCCGTGGTGGTCTTCATTCAAAATCTCCGCATACTAGTTACTTTCACAGGTGATGTTCCTTTGCTGAATTCACACAGATTTTCTGCCTGGTAAACCCTCACTGGTCATAGCCTTCTGATTAAGTTTTAGGTCTTCTTTAGGTCTCCAACACCATATCCAGGAGCTCTGTTTAATCAATTACATTTTCACTGACGCTCAGGTCAGAGTTTGACATGTAATGTCAAGTGACATGGGTCCTCAGATTGTTCCATCCTCCATTAAATGGATAGAAAATCTCCTGGCCACAGGTCCAAGGCCATGGAGGGCAGAGCTAGGGTGGAGGCTCTGATGTTGCTGATTCCCACGTGGGGAGGAACCAAGGTGACTGAGGACAATTGCATCCGGGGGAGCGGGGTGGGCCACAGGGAAGGTGGGGTGCTAAAGACCTGGAATGGGTGTTGGAGAACAAATGACGGTTCCTTTC
The DNA here is from genome assembly GCF_964341445.2 of Mesoplodon mirus. Lineage (NCBI taxonomy): Eukaryota > Metazoa > Chordata > Mammalia > Artiodactyla > Ziphiidae > Mesoplodon > Mesoplodon mirus. The sequence continues at coordinate 6,350 of NW_028294539.1, forward strand.
ACCAAGAATTATTAAATAAGAATTTTGGAAGAGGTGTCCTTGCTGTGGAGACAAGACTCTCCAGGAGACCATGGTAAGGGTTACCCGGGAATTAATGTTAATCCTAGGAACTGAATCTTAATAAAACAATAACTGTGAACAGTAAGTCGAATCAAAGTGTAACACCCGATCATTTGCATTGTTTCCTGCCAAATGGAGATATTATGTACTCCCTACATGCCGAGGAGCCAATGCAGCCTTGCTCTTGACCATGGGAGGAAAAATCGTTCCTTCTGTCTGCGCATGCCTGTGGGTAAGCTGGCAGGGGTCACCCCCAGCTGAGTGGTTGGCGATTCATGTCTGGTGTATCTAACAAGATTTTGGAAGCCTGGGTTCTCATGGCTGCTTTCTCTTTCCTCAGATTTATCTGCTTGATTTTCGGATTGGCCCTGCCCAAGGATGCAGGGGAGGGCAGGTGGTGGCAGAGATCCTGATGATGAAACAACAGGTGAGGAAAAAAAAAGAAAAAAACAAAAAAACTTAGTTTGATTCCTGAATTGATCCGTCTTTTGCCAAATGGTCAGGTTTCTACTTTGGGTCCGGATCTTCTAAGTGCACCCAGGAAATATTAACTCCAGTTACGTGCACCACCCTGTTAAGGATACAGCAGGTCAGGGACCAATGTAGAAACACTCTCTTTCCCGACATTTACTTTCACTTCTTCCAGCCTCCATTAAGGCTGTGACCTCACAGAGGACGGGAGAGGTATTTTCCTTCTCTTCTTTTAAAGGTCATCCCTTGGGCTCCGTGGCCTCCTTCATCACGCTACTGGCTGCGGTGGACTTAGGAATGCGGTGAACACAGGGGCTAGAGAATGACTCAGGACAGAAATCTCTAGGCCAGTGGGGAGCAGGCGTTTCATCAGGTGAGTCCTGTGTCATAGGTGCTGTGGTGAGCGGGGGTTTGGTGAGAGGGAGCAATAAAGAATCATTGATTTTTCCTGATTTAAAAAGCTTAACTTTTTACAGACTACTCCTAAACATTTTGACAGCTTCCAAAAGATAAACGTAAGTTCCTCAGCAAAGTTATTCACATAAGTGTTTTCCTTTGTGTTCTTAAGCTTCATTCCAATTAGGAAGTTGAATGCAATGTCTGCAGATTCTTATTTTCTTAATTGTGACTGTGTATGGAGGAGAAGGGCCATAGTACACAGAAGAAAATGTCGAGCGCTGGACAGCAAATGACAGTCTGGAGAGCTCCAGGACCTCACTCCCACACAGAGACATCAGTAAAACAACCAGGACCTGCCTGAATGAGCTGGGGTTCTAGCCCAGGGAACCCCAGAAGTGGGAACAATGGGCTTTCTGATCCCACCATTGGCAGCCCTGGTAAGTGTTCCTATTAGACACGGGTGTGTGTGTGTGTGTGTGTGTGTGTGTGTGTGCGTGCGTGTGTGCGCGCACGTGTGTTTGTTTCATTTTCCTGACACCCCTGGACTTGCCGAGCGTGCGTCACTGTTGCATGAAAGCCATGGCCATGTGGTGCTAAAGTTATCAGACCCTCTCAGTCTTGTATCTTCCTGTGTTGCATACATAAAATTTCTCTAATGGGTCCAGATGCAAATGTTCAGTTGTCTCCTTGGCTCCTACCTGCAATGGCATGGGCTTGTCTTGCTTGGGAAAGCAGCTCTAGGCTCATGGAGAGAAGAGCTGCACGGGTGTAGGGTGGGCAGAGAGAATTGGAGAAAGCAAGTGAATTGCTATGGTCTCCTGATCCGGAGGTAAGAGGCTGGGCACTGAGGCAACCCAAGTCTTCCGAGTCAGGCTTCTGACTGCAGAATTCTCTACATTACCGTGAGGAGCGCCTCTCCTTCGCGTCAGCCTCCTGCCCAAATCTTCCCAGCCCCGTCCGCTGCTGGGGTCGCGTCGTGCCATGCCGAGCCGGACTGGCAAGTAGCTCCTAGGCGGACGCCCGGAGACGAACGCGAGCATTTGGGCGGTCGGAGGTGATCCGCCGCCGTCCAGCGATCAGAATCCATCCCGCGGACGTTCAAGCCCGTTGTCGGGAGCCACCTGGCGGCCGCTTTTATATTGTCCCTTCCCTCCTGAGCTTTGGCGAACTTGGCGAGGGATGTGATTCGCCCGCCAGGCGCGGGCCAGAGTTCCGGGAGGCCGGCGACGCTGGCGGCGACCGTCCCGGTGGTGCGGAGCGGTGGGCGATGCCTGCTCTCCCCGGAGATTGAATGTGGAGAGCCGTGTGTTGTGGGGCCGCCGCTGAGCTCCTTGGGCGGGTTAGGGGGAGGTCTGCGCCGGTCGACCAGCACTCCCTGGTGTCCCTTGGCCCGCGGAGACTCCCCCCCACCCGACGTCCTGCTACGCGTGACCAGGAGAGGACGTCCGTGCCCGACGTCGTACTCCGTGTGCCACGATGCGTCGGTGCGTCCTCGCCGCCTTGGGGGCCCGGGTCATGCCGGTGCAGTCGTGGCGGTCTGGCTGCGCAACAGGGGCCACTTCAGTTGCTCCGGGTCCCAGGCGAGGCGGTCCCGGGGGCGCAACTTGCACCGAGGCAGGGGCATGGGATGCCTGTCAACAGACCGCATCCACCCGGCAGCTTAAACGGGCGTCTATGCAGGGAGCTCCCGTCCCAACTTCCTGGTAGCCTCGTCAGCGTGGCGCTTGCGTTTCGAACCTGTTCAGGTCCGCTCACCGCGGTGTGTCGAGGGCAAGCGTGTAGGGCGCTCGTGGAGGGGCGGCAGTTCCTCCTAGGCTTCGGTGGTCCTAAGTGGTAGACGTTTCTCTTTGGGAAACAGGGAACGCCTGGGGCATACGTGAGAGTCGGGAGGAGACACGAGCCTGAACGCGGTCCTGCAAGGGCGCGGTTGTCGTTAGCTTCCCTGAAGAAGCTCTGCAGACAGTGAACGGCCTAGAGACGCGCGTGCGGAGGGCAGGACCCCCCCAGAGCAAGAAATGGCAACGACGGTGTCCTGTTTCGAGGACGGGTGTCAGCGGTGTGGCGGTGCGCCTTCGCTCGTGTGCCATCTGGATACTTCCCGTTGAAGTTCACACCAGTTGCACGTCACTTGGCGTTTGCGGCGGCAAGGTCGACCAGATGGGCAGATTTCGCTATTGGGGCAAGGAGAACATTTAGTGAATTGAGGCTCTTTCGGTTGTGCGAGTCACTACAACGTGAACAGTAGTGAAAAGAGAAACCTTAAGATTTACAATAAATCGACATTACTGTAAGAATTACTATAAAAACATATTATGCAACTGCCAGGTATTCTTGCATCTGGTAAGCCATTTCTTTCTTAAAAGGGCATTATTGCATAATGAAACATATAAGTAAGTGCATTTTTAGATTTTTATTTTGTATTTAGGAATATATTTAATTTCGAATTTACCAATAGTGTATATAATCGCATTGGGACTCTATACACTAAAGAACACACCGGGAAATTCTGGATTTTATGGTAAATGCGTTCTTTTGGATTGCTTTGGGTTCTCAAAAAAAATTAGAAAGAATTCAAGAGCCCAATATAAAGAGCAAGATAGCAATCCTCTTGTCTGTTATCCTTTAAAGGGGTAACCCCTTGAATTTTGAATAAAATGGATGATGGAAGGAATTTTAACAGGCACGTACAATGGAATTATTATCCTTATAATAATCGTTACCGGGCTTCCCCTGTGGCGCCGTGGCTGAGAGTCCCCCTGCCGATGCAGGGGACACGGGTTCGTGCCCCGGTCCGGGAGGATCTCACATGCCGTGGAGCAGCTGGGCCCGTGAGCCATGGCCGCTGAACCTGCGTGTCTGGAGCCTGTGCTCCGCAACGGGAGAGGCCACAACAGTGAGAGGCCCGCGTACAGGAAAAAAAAAAGAAAACTCGTTACTAATTTTCAAACGTATAGGTTTGAATGCTAACAAACTTTAAAGTACTTATTTTGCAATATAGAGAAGAGCAAACCTTCATCTTAAGACAGGAAATCTAGCTTTGCTCTCCCCAATTCATGCAGACAAAGTTTTCCAAAATGGAGAATTTTGTAAAATACTTTTACTAACCAGTCTTTCGAAACATATATTACTTTTCAAAATTCCAGAACTGAGACTGCTTTAAATGTCAATTTTGTTTTAGGTACAGCCAACTTTCTATTGTAGACTAGTAGTGACATTTGGTAACTGTACAATGTATGAACGTGACTATTTTTCTTAATGTCAGAAATATTAGTTTGCAATTTATTCTTATTACCTGCCTTAGAATATAGAGTTCTATGAAGAGAAAGGCATTGTGTTATTTACAGTTGAATCAACGTAACAATCCAGGTTCCGAAATGTTGGAAGTTCTCATTAAATATTTCATAATTGAAAAATTTATAAATGAATGAACAAGGTGATTTAGCTTATTTTTCTCCTGCATGAATCCTTTATGCTAATAATTCCTGAATCATATTTTCCCTTTATGATCAGATAGTTGTTACAGCGTCCCTCCCTTGCATGGGTGTGTGTGTGTGTGTGTGCACTCAGATGCACGTACACACAGTAATGTCGCAGCTAACGTCATGGGTTTAAAAAAATATTTGTTTAAGATTTTTTTTTTGATGTGGACCATGTTAAAAGACTTTTATTGAATTTGTTACAATATTGTTACTGTTTTATGTTGTGGTGTTTTGGTTGCAAGCCATGTGAGATCTTAGCTCCCCGACCAGGGATTGAACCCGCCCTCCCTGCATTGGAAGGTGAGGTCTTAACCTCTAGAATGCTAGGAAAGTCCCCATGATGGCCTTTACAGGCCCTAGGATACCATTTCTCAACCCATTAGATTTCCGTGGGCCCGAGGGCTACAACGAATGTTTTGGCCAACAAAGAAGAGGAAAGGGAACTGAAAAAGGGCCAGAACTCATCATGCAGCCTGTGCGCTCTCTCTAGCTAGCCTTCTTGAAGGTTTAATTGACAAAATAGACACTGTCTCTATGGTGATCTTTCTCCCAGACCTTTTTTTAGTACCATTTTTCGACATCAAAGAGTAAAGCTTTAAAGGTAGACTCACCAATGGCTCTCTGCGGGATCTCCTTTGTGTTTATATGATTTAGTATATGCCACCCCTTATCGTTCTAATATATTCTTAAAGTAGAACTCTTTTTATGTCTTCAAAGATCTTTCACCTTCTCAGTCCTGAAGATATCTATCTGTTCTTCTTGGACAAAAAAAAAAAAAAAAAAGAAAAAAGAAAAAAGAAAAAAAACAAAAACAAAGAAACCCTGGGCTACAAAATGCTAAGTAGGCATTAAACCACCTCTGACTCTGAATTCTTGAGTTCTTCCTGTCCATGAACCCACAATTACTCACCTTTCTTTAAATATAATTAATGTATATGTTTTCAAAAAGTCATATGGGAAATAGTAAATGAAAGTTAAGTAATAGAATTAATTGAAGCAGCAGAGGTTAATCACAAAGTATGTGTGTATTTATCCTTGAAGGCATTCATCCCGAACGTGTATACAAATATTTGGACGCTAATGGAAGGGTAAACACGTATCATACTATATTGTACATTTTCAGTTAACATTCATCGTTGTTTTCCGATTGATCCCAGTCTGTGTAGCTATGATGATAATGTTATAAAGAAAGAATGTATCTAGTTGATCAACAGTGACAGAGTATTAACAGAAAACGGGCCCATGCTTACTCATCACAATCTTTCATCATGTTGAATGACACATACTCACTCAGTAGTGCTTATATATTTGCAAATACTGATCTACTGAAGCAGGTTGGCTTCGTTTCTCCTTACTTGATCCTGAGTATGGCTTTCAGCACTTCTCAAAACCCTTCACTCTCAACATATTTATATGGTATATTCAAAAAGAAGACAATGGCTGAAAGACTTAATTATTGACTCACTTGCATGCTAACACATTCTTTATAGACTATTTTCCCAGTATGAGTTTTCTGATGTGAATAGCAAGTGAAAGATTTTCCACATCCTCTTTAGAATGGGCATCTCCTCAGTGTGAGCACTTTCTTGTTCAGTCAGGAATAAGGAATCACTGAAGAATGTCCTTCCTTCATTACACTGAGACTATTTTTTCAGTGTGAACCCTGTCATGTCTCATGAGTCCATGACTAATGGAACTCTAGCATCCATTTCATCAGATTTCTTCTCCAGCAGTGATTAGATGGTGTACCCCAAGAGGGCTCTCCTTGTAGTAAACCTTGGGCTGTCTTCTCTACTGTGTCAGGGATGCAGCCCACTCTGAGTTCTCTGTGTATTCTGAGGCTGGAGCTCCACCTGAAGGCTCTTCCACCATGATTCCAGGCTCAGGGTTTCTCTCCACATGACTTTCCTGGCGAGTTAAAAGGGATAATTTCTGGCTGAAGGCTCAATATCACTGATTAGAGGCACAGGGTTTCTACTCGGTTTGAATTCTCGGGTGTTTATAAAAGTGGGAGCTCTGGGTAAAGGCTGCACCACATGGACTCCAGACATAGGGTGTGTCTCCTGTGAGTTTTCTAGTGCGTATAAGCGTGAGAGCTGCGTTTAAAGGCTTTTCCACATCCGTTGCATTTGTAGGGTTTCTCATCAGTGTGAATTCTCACCCATGACTAAGGTTATGGCTTTGGCTAAGTGCTTTCTCACATAAATGATATTCATTGTGGTTTCTCTCCTGTGTGAATGTGCTCATGATATTGAAGGGTTGCATGGTCACCGAAAGCTCCTCCACAGTCATTCCAAGCATAGGGCTTCTCCCCTGTTTGAGTTTATTGGTGTGAATAAATGTCAGCTCTCTGGCTGCAGTACCTTTGTAAGGTGCGTCTCCTCCAGTGCGAGCCGTTGGTGTATACATGCGAGGCTTCAGCCGAATTTTTTCACACGTTCAGGACATTTGCAAGAGTCACTCCAGGGTGCACTCTCTCATGTTGTCTAAGGTTGGAGGGTGACTAAATGCCTTCCACCTTCTGAGTTCTGCATGATTTCCCTCTCGTATAATTAGCTTAGGTCTCTCGCATTCGGGCTGAAAGTGCAACACACGTGGAGTTAAGGTTGCTGTACGCGAAATGTCCTCATGTTCATCGCATTCTGTGAGCGCTTCTCCAGCATGAAATCCCTGCTGTTGACAAGGAAAGAGAGGCTGTTAAAAATTACTCACATACTACTCATTCAGTCATTTCTCTACATGGGAATTCTAGGCGGCGCCCTCCGTGGCGGTCTTCATTCAAAATCTCCGCATACTAGTTACTTTCACAGGTGATGTTCCTTTGCTGAATTCACACAGATTTTCTGCCTGGTAAACCCTCACTGGTCATAGCCTTCTGATTAAGTTTTAGGTCTTCTTTAGGTCTCCAACACCATATCCAGGAGCTCTGTTTAATCAATTACATTTTCACTGACGCTCAGGTCAGAGTTTGACATGTAATGTCAAGTGACATGGGTCCTCAGATTGTTCCATCCTCCATTAAATGGATAGAAAATCTCCTGGCCACAGGTCCAAGGCCATGGAGGGCAGAGCTAGGGTGGAGGCTCTGATGTTGCTGATTCCCACGTGGGGAGGAACCAAGGTGACTGAGGACAATTGCATCCGGGGGAGCGGGGTGGGCCACAGGGAAGGTGGGGTGCTAAAGACCTGGAATGGGTGTTGGAGAACAAATGACGGTTCCTTTCACCAAGAATTATTAAATAAGAATTTTGGAAGAGGTGTCCTTGCTGTGGAGACAAGACTCTCCAGGAGACCATGGTAAGGGTTACCCGGGAATTAATGTTAATCCTAGGAACTGAATCTTAATAAAACAATAACTGTGAACAGTAAGTCGAATCAAAGTGTAACACCCGATCATTTGCATTGTTTCCTGCCAAATGGAGATATTATGTACTCCCTACATGCCGAGGAGCCAATGCAGCCTTGCTCTTGACCATGGGAGGAAAAATCGTTCCTTCTGTCTGCGCATGCCTGTGGGTAAGCTGGCAGGGGTCACCCCCAGCTGAGTGGTTGGCGATTCATGTCTGGTGTATCTAACAAGATTTTGGAAGCCTGGGTTCTCATGGCTGCTTTCTCTTTCCTCAGATTTATCTGCTTGATTTTCGGATTGGCCCTGCCCAAGGATGCAGGGGAGGGCAGGTGGTGGCAGAGATCCTGATGATGAAACAACAGGTGAGGAAAAAAAAAGAAAAAAACAAAAAAACTTAGTTTGATTCCTGAATTGATCCGTCTTTTGCCAAATGGTCAGGTTTCTACTTTGGGTCCGGATCTTCTAAGTGCACCCAGGAAATATTAACTCCAGTTACGTGCACCACCCTGTTAAGGATACAGCAGGTCAGGGACCAATGTAGAAACACTCTCTTTCCCGACATTTACTTTCACTTCTTCCAGCCTCCATTAAGGCTGTGACCTCACAGAGGACGGGAGAGGTATTTTCCTTCTCTTCTTTTAAAGGTCATCCCTTGGGCTCCGTGGCCTCCTTCATCATGCTACTGGCTGCGGTGGACTTAGGAATGCGGTGAACACAGGGGCTAGAGAATGACTCAGGACAGAAATCTCTAGGCCAGTGGGGAGCAGGCGTTTCATCAGGTGAGTCCTGTGTCATAGGTGCTGTGGTGAGCGGGGGTTTGGTGAGAGGGAGCAATAAAGAATCATTGATTTTTCCTGATTTAAAAAGCTTAACTTTTTACAGACTACTCCTAAACATTTTGACAGCTTCCAAAAGATAAACGTAAGTTCCTCAGCAAAGTTATTCACATAAGTGTTTTCCTTTGTGTTCTTAAGCTTCATTCCAATTAGGAAGTTGAATGCAATGTCTGCAGATTCTTATTTTCTTAATTGTGACTGTGTATGGAGGAGAAGGGCCATAGTACACAGAAGAAAATGTCGAGCGCTGGACAGCAAATGACAGTCTGGAGAGCTCCAGGACCTCACTCCCACACAGAGACATCAGTAAAACAACCAGGACCTGCCTGAATGAGCTGGGGTTCTAGCCCAGGGAACCCCAGAAGTGGGAACAATGGGCTTTCTGATCCCACCATTGGCAGCCCTGGTAAGTGTTCCTATTAGACACGGGTGTGTGTGTGTGTGTGTGTGTGTGTGTGTGTGTGCGTGCGTGTGTGCGCGCACGTGTGTTTGTTTCATTTTCCTGACACCCCTGGACTTGCCGAGCGTGCGTCACTGTTGCATGAAAGCCATGGCCATGTGGTGCTAAAGTTATCAGACCCTCTCAGTCTTGTATCTTCCTGTGTTGCATACATAAAATTTCTCTAATGGGTCCAGATGCAAATGTTCAGTTGTCTCCTTGGCTCCTACCTGCAATGGCATGGGCTTGTCTTGCTTGGGAAAGCAGCTCTAGGCTCATGGAGAGAAGAGCTGCACGGGTGTAGGGTGGGCAGAGAGAATTGGAGAAAGCAAGTGAATTGCTATGGTCTCCTGATCCGGAGGTAAGAGGCTGGGCACTGAGGCAACCCAAGTCTTCCGAGTCAGGCTTCTGACTGCAGAATTCTCTACATTACCGTGAGGAGCGCCTCTCCTTCGCGTCAGCCTCCTGCCCAAATCTTCCCAGCCCCGTCCGCTGCTGGGGTCGCGTCGTGCCATGCCGAGCCGGACTGGCAAGTAGCTCCTAGGCGGACGCCCGGAGACGAACGCGAGCATTTGGGCGGTCGGAGGTGATCCGCCGCCGTCCAGCGATCAGAATCCATCCCGCGGACGTTCAAGCCCGTTGTCGGGAGCCACCTGGCGGCCGCTTTTATATTGTCCCTTCCCTCCTGAGCTTTGGCGAACTTGGCGAGGGATGTGATTCGCCCGCCAGGCGCGGGCCAGAGTTCCGGGAGGCCGGCGACGCTGGCGGCGACCGTCCCGGTGGTGCGGAGCGGTGGGCGATGCCTGCTCTCCCCGGAGATTGAATGTGGAGAGCCGTGTGTTGTGGGGCCGCCGCTGAGCTCCTTGGGCGGGTTAGGGGGAGGTCTGCGCCGGTCGACCAGCACTCCCTGGTGTCCCTTGGCCCGCGGAGACTCCCCCCCACCCGACGTCCTGCTACGCGTGACCAGGAGAGGACGTCCGTGCCCGACGTCATACTCCGTGTGCCACGATGCGTCGGTGCGTCCTCGCCGCCTTGGGGGCCCGGGTCATGCCGGTGCAGTCGTGGCGGTCTGGCTGCGCAACAGGGGCCACTTCAGTTGCTCCGGGTCCCAGGCGAGGCGGTCCCGGGGGCGCAACTTGCACCGAGGCAGGGGCATGGGATGCCTGTCAACAGACCGCATCCACCCGGCAGCTTAAACGGGCGTCTATGCAGGGAGCTCCCGTCCCAACTTCCTGGTAGCCTCGTCAGCGTGGCGCTTGCGTTTCGAACCTGTTCAGGTCCGCTCACCGCGGTGTGTCGAGGGCAAGCGTGTAGGGCGCTCGTGGAGGGGCGGCAGTTCCTCCTAGGCTTCGGTGGTCCTAAGTGGTAGACGTTTCTCTTTGGGAAACAGGGAACGCCTGGGGCATACGTGAGAGTCGGGAGGAGACACGAGCCTGAACGCGGTCCTGCAAGGGCGCGGTTGTCGTTAGCTTCCCTGAAGAAGCTCTGCAGACAGTGAACGGCCTAGAGACGCGCGTGCGGAGGGCAGGACCCCCCCAGAGCAAGAAATGGCAACGACGGTGTCCTGTTTCGAGGACGGGTGTCAGCGGTGTGGCGGTGCGCCTTCGCTCGTGTGCCATCTGGATACTTCCCGTTGAAGTTCACACCAGTTGCACGTCACTTGGCGTTTGCGGCGGCAAGGTCGACCAGATGGGCAGATTTCGCTATTGGGGCAAGGAGAACATTTAGTGAATTGAGGCTCTTTCGGTTGTGCGAGTCACTACAACGTGAACAGTAGTGAAAAGAGAAACCTTAAGATTTACAATAAATCGACATTACTGTAAGAATTACTATAAAAACATATTATGCAACTGCCAGGTATTCTTGCATCTGGTAAGCCATTTCTTTCTTAAAAGGGCATTATTGCATAATGAAACATATAAGTAAGTGCATTTTTAGATTTTTATTTTGTATTTAGGAATATATTTAATTTCGAATTTACCAATAGTGTATATAATCGCATTGGGACTCTATACACTAAAGAACACACCGGGAAATTCTGGATTTTATGGTAAATGCGTTCTTTTGGATTGCTTTGGGTTCTCAAAAAAAATTAGAAAGAATTCAAGAGCCCAATATAAAGAGCAAGATAGCAATCCTCTTGTCTGTTATCCTTTAAAGGGGTAACCCCTTGAATTTTGAATAAAATGGATGATGGAAGGAATTTTAACAGGCACGTACAATGGAATTATTATCCTTATAATAATCGTTACCGGGCTTCCCCTGTGGCGCCGTGGCTGAGAGTCCCCCTGCCGATGCAGGGGACACGGGTTCGTGCCCCGGTCCGGGAGGATCTCACATGCCGTGGAGCAGCTGGGCCCGTGAGCCATGGCCGCTGAACCTGCGTGTCTGGAGCCTGTGCTCCGCAACGGGAGAGGCCACAACAGTGAGAGGCCCGCGTACAGGAAAAAAAAAAGAAAACTCGTTACTAATTTTCAAACGTATAGGTTTGAATGCTAACAAACTTTAAAGTACTTATTTTGCAATATAGAGAAGAGCAAACCTTCATCTTAAGACAGGAAATCTAGCTTTGCTCTCCCCAATTCATGCAGACAAAGTTTTCCAAAATGGAGAATTTTGTAAAATACTTTTACTAACCAGTCTTTCGAAACATATATTACTTTTCAAAATTCCAGAACTGAGACTGCTTTAAATGTCAATTTTGTTTTAGGTACAGCCAACTTTCTATTGTAGACTAGTAGTGACATTTGGTAACTGTACAATGTATGAACGTGACTATTTTTCTTAATGTCAGAAATATTAGTTTGCAATTTATTCTTATTACCTGCCTTAGAATATAGAGTTCTATGAAGAGAAAGGCATTGTGTTATTTACAGTTGAATCAACGTAACAATCCAGGTTCCGAAATGTTGGAAGTTCTCATTAAATATTTCATAATTGAAAAATTTATAAATGAATGAACAAGGTGATTTAGCTTATTTTTCTCCTGCATGAATCCTTTATGCTAATAATTCCTGAATCATATTTTCCCTTTATGATCAGATAGTTGTTACAGCGTCCCTCCCTTGCATGGGTGTGTGTGTGTGTGTGTGCACTCAGATGCACGTACACACAGTAATGTCGCAGCTAACGTCATGGGTTTAAAAAAATATTTGTTTAAGATTTTTTTTTTGATGTGGACCATGTTAAAAGACTTTTATTGAATTTGTTACAATATTGTTACTGTTTTATGTTGTGGTGTTTTGGTTGCAAGCCATGTGAGATCTTAGCTCCCCGACCAGGGATTGAACCCGCCCTCCCTGCATTGGAAGGTGAGGTCTTAACCTCTAGAATGCTAGGAAAGTCCCCATGATGGCCTTTACAGGCCCTAGGATACCATTTCTCAACCCATTAGATTTCCGTGGGCCCGAGGGCTACAACGAATGTTTTGGCCAACAAAGAAGAGGAAAGGGAACTGAAAAAGGGCCAGAACTCATCATGCAGCCTGTGCGCTCTCTCTAGCTAGCCTTCTTGAAGGTTTAATTGACAAAATAGACACTGTCTCTATGGTGATCTTTCTCCCAGACCTTTTTTTAGTACCATTTTTCGACATCAAAGAGTAAAGCTTTAAAGGTAGACTCACCAATGGCTCTCTGCGGGATCTCCTTTGTGTTTATATGATTTAGTATATGCCACCCCTTATCGTTCTAATATATTCTTAAAGTAGAACTCTTTTTATGTCTTCAAAGATCTTTCACCTTCTCAGTCCTGAAGATATCTATCTGTTCTTCTTGGACAAAAAAAAAAAAAAAAAAAGAAAAAAGAAAAAAGAAAAAAAACAAAAACAAAGAAACCCTGGGCTACAAAATGCTAAGTAGGCATTAAACCACCTCTGACTCTGAATTCTTGAGTTCTTCCTGTCCATGAACCCACAATTACTCACCTTTCTTTAAATATAATTAATGTATATGTTTTCAAAAAGTCATATGGGAAATAGTAAATGAAAGTTAAGTAATAGAATTAATTGAAGCAGCAGAGGTTAATCACAAAGTATGTGTGTATTTATCCTTGAAGGCATTCATCCCGAACGTGTATACAAATATTTGGACGCTAATGGAAGGGTAAACACGTATCATACTATATTGTACATTTTCAGTTAACATTCATCGTTGTTTTCCGATTGATCCCAGTCTGTGTAGCTATGATGATAATGTTATAAAGAAAGAATGTATCTAGTTGATCAACAGTGACAGAGTATTAACAGAAAACGGGCCCATGCTTACTCATCACAATCTTTCATCATGTTGAATGACACATACTCACTCAGTAGTGCTTATATATTTGCAAATACTGATCTACTGAAGCAGGTTGGCTTCGTTTCTCCTTACTTGATCCTGAGTATGGCTTTCAGCACTTCTCAAAACCCTTCACTCTCAACATATTTATATGGTATATTCAAAAAGAAGACAATGGCTGAAAGACTTAATTATTGACTCACTTGCATGCTAACACATTCTTTATAGACTATTTTCCCAGTATGAGTTTTCTGATGTGAATAGCAAATGAAAGATTTTCCACATCCTCTTTAGAATGGGCATCTCCTCAGTGTGAGCACTTTCTTGTTCAGTCAGGAATAAGGAATCACTGAAGAATGTCCTTCCTTCATTACACTGAGACTATTTTTTCAGTGTGAACCCTGTCATGTCTCATGAGTCCATGACTAATGGAACTCTAGCATCCATTTCATCAGATTTCTTCTCCAGCAGTGATTAGATGGTGTACCCCAAGAGGGCTCTCCTTGTAGTAAACCTTGGGCTGTCTTCTCTACTGTGTCAGGGATGCAGCCCACTCTGAGTTCTCTGTGTATTCTGAGGCTGGAGCTCCACCTGAAGGCTCTTCCACCATGATTCCAGGCTCAGGGTTTCTCTCCACATGACTTTCCTGGCGAGTTAAAAGGGATAATTTCTGGCTGAAGGCTCAATATCACTGATTAGAGGCACAGGGTTTCTACTCGGTTTGAATTCTCGGGTGTTTATAAAAGTGGGAGCTCTGGGTAAAGGCTGCACCACATGGACTCCAGACATAGGGTGTGTCTCCTGTGAGTTTTCTAGTGCGTATAAGCGTGAGAGCTGCGTTTAAAGGCTTTTCCACATCCGTTGCATTTGTAGGGTTTCTCATCAGTGTGAATTCTCACCCATGACTAAGGTTATGGCTTTGGCTAAGTGCTTTCTCACATAAATGATATTCATTGTGGTTTCTCTCCTGTGTGAATGTGCTCATGATATTGAAGGGTTGCATGGTCACCGAAAGCTCCTCCACAGTCATTCCAAGCATAGGGCTTCTCCCCTGTTTGAGTTTATTGGTGTGAATAAATGTCAGCTCTCTGGCTGCAGTACCTTTGTAAGGTGCGTCTCCTCCAGTGCGAGCCGTTGGTGTATACATGCGAGGCTTCAGCCGAATTTTTTCACACGTTCAGGACATTTGCAAGAGTCACTCCAGGGTGCACTCTCTCATGTTGTCTAAGGTTGGAGGGTGACTAAATGCCTTCCACCTTCTGAGTTCTGCATGATTTCCCTCTCGTATAATTAGCTTAGGTCTCTCGCATTCGGGCTGAAAGTGCAACACACGTGGAGTTAAGGTTGCTGTACGCGAAATGTCCTCATGTTCATCGCATTCTGTGAGCGCTTCTCCAGCATGAAATCCCTGCTGTTGACAAGGAAAGAGAGGCTGTTAAAAATTACTCACATACTACTCATTCAGTCATTTCTCTACATGGGAATTCTAGGCGGCGCCCTCCGTGGCGGTCTTCATTCAAAATCTCCGCATACTAGTTACTTTCACAGGTGATGTTCCTTTGCTGAATTCACACAGATTTTCTGCCTGGTAAACCCTCACTGGTCATAGCCTTCTGATTAAGTTTTAGGTCTTCTTTAGGTCTCCAACACCATATCCAGGAGCTCTGTTTAATCAATTACATTTTCACTGACGCTCAGGTCAGAGTTTGACATGTAATGTCAAGTGACATGGGTCCTCAGATTGTTCCATCCTCCATTAAATGGATAGAAAATCTCCTGGCCACAGGTCCAAGGCCATGGAGGGCAGAGCTAGGGTGGAGGCTCTGATGTTGCTGATTCCCACGTGGGGAGGAACCAAGGTGACTGAGGACAATTGCATCCGGGGGAGCGGGGTGGGCCACAGGGAAGGTGGGGTGCTAAAGACCTGGAATGGGTGTTGGAGAACAAATGACGGTTCCTTTCACCAAGAATTATTAAATAAGAATTTTGGAAGAGGTGTCCTTGCTGTGGAGACAAGACTCTCCAGGAGACCATGGTAAGGGTTACCCGGGAATTAATGTTAATCCTAGGAACTGAATCTTAATAAAACAATAACTGTGAACAGTAAGTCGAATCAAAGTGTAACACCCGATCATTTGCATTGTTTCCTGCCAAATGGAGATATTATGTACTCCCTACATGCCGAGGAGCCAATGCAGCCTTGCTCTTGACCATGGGAGGAAAAATCGTTCCTTCTGTCTGCGCATGCCTGTGGGTAAGCTGGCAGGGGTCACCCCCAGCTGAGTGGTTGGCGATTCATGTCTGGTGTATCTAACAAGATTTTGGAAGCCTGGGTTCTCATGGCTGCTTTCTCTTTCCTCAGATTTATCTGCTTGATTTTCGGATTGGCCCTGCCCAAGGATGCAGGGGAGGGCAGGTGGTGGCAGAGATCCTGATGATGAAACAACAGGTGAGGAAAAAAAAAGAAAAAAACAAAAAAACTTAGTTTGATTCCTGAATTGATCCGTCTTTTGCCAAATGGTCAGGTTTCTACTTTGGGTCCGGATCTTCTAAGTGCACCCAGGAAATATTAACTCCAGTTACGTGCACCACCCTGTTAAGGATACAGCAGGTCAGGGACCAATGTAGAAACACTCTCTTTCCCGACATTTACTTTCACTTCTTCCAGCCTCCATTAAGGCTGTGACCTCACAGAGGACGGGAGAGGTATTTTCCTTCTCTTCTTTTAAAGGTCATCCCTTGGGCTCCGTGGCCTCCTTCATCATGCTACTGGCTGCGGTGGACTTAGGAATGCGGTGAACACAGGGGCTAGAGAATGACTCAGGACAGAAATCTCTAGGCCAGTGGGGAGCAGGCGTTTCATCAGGTGAGTCCTGTGTCATAGGTGCTGTGGTGAGCGGGGGTTTGGTGAGAGGGAGCAATAAAGAATCATTGATTTTTCCTGATTTAAAAAGCTTAACTTTTTACAGACTACTCCTAAACATTTTGACAGCTTCCAAAAGATAAACGTAAGTTCCTCAGCAAAGTTATTCACATAAGTGTTTTCCTTTGTGTTCTTAAGCTTCATTCCAATTAGGAAGTTGAATGCAATGTCTGCAGATTCTTATTTTCTTAATTGTGACTGTGTATGGAGGAGAAGGGCCATAGTACACAGAAGAAAATGTCGAGCGCTGGACAGCAAATGACAGTCTGGAGAGCTCCAGGACCTCACTCCCACACAGAGACATCAGTAAAACAACCAGGACCTGCCTGAATGAGCTGGGGTTCTAGCCCAGGGAACCCCAGAAGTGGGAACAATGGGCTTTCTGATCCCACCATTGGCAGCCCTGGTAAGTGTTCCTATTAGACACGGGTGTGTGTGTGTGTGTGTGTGTGTGTGTGTGTGTGTGCGTGCGTGTGTGCGCGCACGTGTGTTTGTTTCATTTTCCTGACACCCCTGGACTTGCCGAGCGTGCGTCACTGTTGCATGAAAGCCATGGCCATGTGGTGCTAAAGTTATCAGACCCTCTCAGTCTTGTATCTTCCTGTGTTGCATACATAAAATTTCTCTAATGGGTCCAGATGCAAATGTTCAGTTGTCTCCTTGGCTCCTACCTGCAATGGCATGGGCTTGTCTTGCTTGGGAAAGCAGCTCTAGGCTCATGGAGAGAAGAGCTGCACGGGTGTAGGGTGGGCAGAGAGAATTGGAGAAAGCAAGTGAATTGCTATGGTCTCCTGATCCGGAGGTAAGAGGCTGGGCACTGAGGCAACCCAAGTCTTCCGAGTCAGGCTTCTGACTGCAGAATTCTCTACATTACCGTGAGGAGCGCCTCTCCTTCGCGTCAGCCTCCTGCCCAAATCTTCCCAGCCCCGTCCGCTGCTGGGGTCGCGTCGTGCCATGCCGAGCCGGACTGGCAAGTAGCTCCTAGGCGGACGCCCGGAGACGAACGCGAGCATTTGGGCGGTCGGAGGTGATCCGCCGCCGTCCAGCGATCAGAATCCATCCCGCGGACGTTCAAGCCCGTTGTCGGGAGCCACCTGGCGGCCGCTTTTATATTGTCCCTTCCCTCCTGAGCTTTGGCGAACTTGGCGAGGGATGTGATTCGCCCGCCAGGCGCGGGCCAGAGTTCCGGGAGGCCGGCGACGCTGGCGGCGACCGTCCCGGTGGTGCGGAGCGGTGGGCGATGCCTGCTCTCCCCGGAGATTGAATGTGGAGAGCCGTGTGTTGTGGGGCCGCCGCTGAGCTCCTTGGGCGGGTTAGGGGGAGGTCTGCGCCGGTCGACCAGCACTCCCTGGTGTCCCTTGGCCCGCGGAGACTCCCCCCCACCCGACGTCCTGCTACGCGTGACCAGGAGAGGACGTCCGTGCCCGACGTCGTACTCCGTGTGCCACGATGCGTCGGTGCGTCCTCGCCGCCTTGGGGGCCCGGGTCATGCCGGTGCAGTCGTGGCGGTCTGGCTGCGCAACAGGGGCCACTTCAGTTGCTCCGGGTCCCAGGCGAGGCGGTCCCGGGGGCGCAACTTGCACCGAGGCAGGGGCATGGGATGCCTGTCAACAGACCGCATCCACCCGGCAGCTTAAACGGGCGTCTATGCAGGGAGCTCCCGTCCCAACTTCCTGGTAGCCTCGTCAGCGTGGCGCTTGCGTTTCGAACCTGTTCAGGTCCGCTCACCGCGGTGTGTCGAGGGCAAGCGTGTAGGGCGCTCGTGGAGGGGCGGCAGTTCCTCCTAGGCTTCGGTGGTCCTAAGTGGTAGACGTTTCTCTTTGGGAAACAGGGAACGCCTGGGGCATACGTGAGAGTCGGGAGGAGACACGAGCCTGAACGCGGTCCTGCAAGGGCGCGGTTGTCGTTAGCTTCCCTGAAGAAGCTCTGCAGACAGTGAACGGCCTAGAGACGCGCGTGCGGAGGGCAGGACCCCCCCAGAGCAAGAAATGGCAACGACGGTGTCCTGTTTCGAGGACGGGTGTCAGCGGTGTGGCGGTGCGCCTTCGCTCGTGTGCCATCTGGATACTTCCCGTTGAAGTTCACACCAGTTGCACGTCACTTGGCGTTTGCGGCGGCAAGGTCGACCAGATGGGCAGATTTCGCTATTGGGGCAAGGAGAACATTTAGTGAATTGAGGCTCTTTCGGTTGTGCGAGTCACTACAACGTGAACAGTAGTGAAAAGAGAAACCTTAAGATTTACAATAAATCGACATTACTGTAAGAATTACTATAAAAACATATTATGCAACTTCCAGGTATTCTTGCATCTGGTAAGCCATTTCTTTCTTAAAAGGGCATTATTGCATAATGAAACATATAAGTAAGTGCATTTTTAGATTTTTATTTTGTATTTAGGAATATATTTAATTTCGAATTTACCAATAGTGTATATAATCGCATTGGGACTCTATACACTAAAGAACACACCGGGAAATTCTGGATTTTATGGTAAATGCGTTCTTTTGGATTGCTTTGGGTTCTCAAAAAAAATTAGAAAGAATTCAAGAGCCCAATATAAAGAGCAAGATAGCAATCCTCTTGTCTGTTATCCTTTAAAGGGGTAACCCCTTGAATTTTGAATAAAATGGATGATGGAAGGAATTTTAACAGGCACGTACAATGGAATTATTATCCTTATAATAATCGTTACCGGGCTTCCCCTGTGGCGCCGTGGCTGAGAGTCCCCCTGCCGATGCAGGGGACACGGGTTCGTGCCCCGGTCCGGGAGGATCTCACATGCCGTGGAGCAGCTGGGCCCGTGAGCCATGGCCGCTGAACCTGCGTGTCTGGAGCCTGTGCTCCGCAACGGGAGAGGCCACAACAGTGAGAGGCCCGCGTACAGGGAAAAAAAAAGAAAACTCGTTACTAATTTTCAAACGTATAGGTTTGAATGCTAACAAACTTTAAAGTACTTATTTTGCAATATAGAGAAGAGAAAACCTTCATCTTAAGACAGGAAATCTAGCTTTGCTCTCCCCAATTCATGCAGACAAAGTTTTCCAAAATGGGGAATTTTGTAAAATACTTTTACTAACCAGTCTTTCGAAACATATATTACTTTTCAAAATTCCAGAACTGAGACTGCTTTAAATGTCAATTTTGTTTTAGGTACAGCCAACTTTCTATTGTAGACTAGTAGTGACATTTGGTAACTGTACAATGTATGAACGTGACTATTTTTCTTAATGTCAGAAATATTAGTTTGCAATTTATTCTTATTACCTGCCTTAGAATATAGAGTTCTATGAAGAGAAAGGCATTGTGTTATTTACAGTTGAATCAACGTAACAATCCAGGTTCCGAAATGTTGGAAGTTCTCATTAAATATTTCATAATTGAAAAATTTATAAATGAATGAACAAGGTGATTTAGCTTATTTTTCTCCTGCATGAATCCTTTATGCTAATAATTCCTGAATCATATTTTCCCTTTATGATCAGATAGTTGTTACAGCGTCCCTCCCTTGCATGGGTGTGTGTGTGTGTGTGTGCACTCAGATGCACGTACACACAGTAATGTCGCAGCTAACGTCATGGGTTTAAAAAAAATATTTGTTTAAGATTTTTTTTTTTGATGTGGACCATGTTAAAAGACTTTTATTGAATTTGTTACAATATTGTTACTGTTTTATGTTGTGGTGTTTTGGTTGCAAGCCATGTGAGATCTTAGCTCCCCGACCAGGGATTGAACCCGCCCTCCCTGCATTGGAAGGTGAGGTCTTAACCTCTAGAATGCTAGGAAAGTCCCCATGATGGCCTTTACAGGCCCTAGGATACCATTTCTCAACCCATTAGATTTCCGTGGGCCCGAGGGCTACAACGAATGTTTTGGCCAACAAAGAAGAGGAAAGGGAACTGAAAAAGGGCCAGAACTCATCATGCAGCCTGTGCGCTCTCTCTAGCTAGCCTTCTTGAAGGTTTAATTGACAAAATAGACACTGTCTCTATGGTGATCTTTCTCCCAGACCTTTTTTTAGTACCATTTTTCGACATCAAAGAGTAAAGCTTTAAAGGTAGACTCACCAATGGCTCTCTGCGGGATCTCCTTTGTGTTTATATGATTTAGTATATGCCACCCCTTATCGTTCTAATATATTCTTAAAGTAGAACTCTTTTTATGTCTTCAAAGATCTTTCACCTTCTCAGTCCTGAAGATATCTATCTGTTCTTCTTGGACAAAAAAAAAAAAAAAAAAGAAAAAAGAAAAAAGAAAAAAAACAAAAACAAAGAAACCCTGGGCTACAAAATGCTAAGTAGGCATTAAACCACCTCTGACTCTGAATTCTTGAGTTCTTCCTGTCCATGAACCCACAATTACTCACCTTTCTTTAAATATAATTAATGTATATGTTTTCAAAAAGTCATATGGGAAATAGTAAATGAAAGTTAAGTAATAGAATTAATTGAAGCAGCAGAGGTTAATCACAAAGTATGTGTGTATTTATCCTTGAAGGCATTCATCCCGAACGTGTATACAAATATTTGGACGCTAATGGAAGGGTAAACACGTATCATACTATATTGTACATTTTCAGTTAACATTCATCGTTGTTTTCCGATTGATCCCAGTCTGTGTAGCTATGATGATAATGTTATAAAGAAAGAATGTATCTAGTTGATCAACAGTGACAGAGTATTAACAGAAAACGGGCCCATGCTTACTCATCACAATCTTTCATCATGTTGAATGACACATACTCACTCAGTAGTGCTTATATATTTGCAAATACTGATCTACTGAAGCAGGTTGGCTTCGTTTCTCCTTACTTGATCCTGAGTATGGCTTTCAGCACTTCTCAAAACCCTTCACTCTCAACATATTTATATGGTATATTCAAAAAGAAGACAATGGCTGAAAGA
Source organism: Mesoplodon mirus (assembly GCF_964341445.2). NCBI lineage: Eukaryota > Metazoa > Chordata > Mammalia > Artiodactyla > Ziphiidae > Mesoplodon > Mesoplodon mirus. Next base: position 27,482 of record NW_028294539.1, read on the forward strand.
CTTAATTATTGACTCACTTGCATGCTAACACATTCTTTATAGACTATTTTCCCAGTATGAGTTTTCTGATGTGAATAGCAAGTGAAAGATTTTCCACATCCTCTTTAGAATGGGCATCTCCTCAGTGTGAGCACTTTCTTGTTCAGTCAGGAATAAGGAATCACTGAAGAATGTCCTTCCTTCATTACACTGAGACTATTTTTTCAGTGTGAACCCTGTCATGTCTCATGAGTCCATGACTAATGGAACTCTAGCATCCATTTCATCAGATTTCTTCTCCAGCAGTGATTAGATGGTGTACCCCAAGAGGGCTCTCCTTGTAGTAAACCTTGGGCTGTCTTCTCTACTGTGTCAGGGATGCAGCCCACTCTGAGTTCTCTGTGTATTCTGAGGCTGGAGCTCCACCTGAAGGCTCTTCCACCATGATTCCAGGCTCAGGGTTTCTCTCCACATGACTTTCCTGGCGAGTTAAAAGGGATAATTTCTGGCTGAAGGCTCAATATCACTGATTAGAGGCACAGGGTTTCTACTCGGTTTGAATTCTCGGGTGTTTATAAAAGTGGGAGCTCTGGGTAAAGGCTGCACCACATGGACTCCAGACATAGGGTGTGTCTCCTGTGAGTTTTCTAGTGCGTATAAGCGTGAGAGCTGCGTTTAAAGGCTTTTCCACATCCGTTGCATTTGTAGGGTTTCTCATCAGTGTGAATTCTCACCCATGACTAAGGTTATGGCTTTGGCTAAGTGCTTTCTCACATAAATGATATTCATTGTGGTTTCTCTCCTGTGTGAATGTGCTCATGATATTGAAGGGTTGCATGGTCACCGAAAGCTCCTCCACAGTCATTCCAAGCATAGGGCTTCTCCCCTGTTTGAGTTTATTGGTGTGAATAAATGTCAGCTCTCTGGCTGCAGTACCTTTGTAAGGTGCGTCTCCTCCAGTGCGAGCCGTTGGTGTATACATGCGAGGCTTCAGCCGAATTTTTTCACACGTTCAGGACATTTGCAAGAGTCACTCCAGGGTGCACTCTCTCATGTTGTCTAAGGTTGGAGGGTGACTAAATGCCTTCCACCTTCTGAGTTCTGCATGATTTCCCTCTCGTATAATTAGCTGAGGTCTCTCGCATTCGGGCTGAAAGTGCAACACACGTGGAGTTAAGGTTGCTGTACGCGAAATGTCCTCATGTTCATCGCATTCTGTGAGCGCTTCTCCAGCATGAAATCCCTGCTGTTGACAAGGAAAGAGAGGCTGTTAAAAATTACTCACATACTACTCATTCAGTCATTTCTCTACATGGGAATTCTAGGCGGCGCCCTCCGTGGTGGTCTTCATTCAAAATCTCCGCATACTAGTTACTTTCACAGGTGATGTTCCTTTGCTGAATTCACACAGATTTTCTGCCTGGTAAACCCTCACTGGTCATAGCCTTCTGATTAAGTTTTAGGTCTTCTTTAGGTCTCCAACACCATATCCAGGAGCTCTGTTTAATCAATTACATTTTCACTGACGCTCAGGTCAGAGTTTGACATGTAATGTCAAGTGACATGGGTCCTCAGATTGTTCCATCCTCCATTAAATGGATAGAAAATCTCCTGGCCACAGGTCCAAGGCCATGGAGGGCAGAGCTAGGGTGGAGGCTCTGATGTTGCTGATTCCCACGTGGGGAGGAACCAAGGTGACTGAGGACAATTGCATCCGGGGGAGCGGGGTGGGCCACAGGGAAGGTGGGGTGCTAAAGACCTGGAATGGGTGTTGGAGAACAAATGACGGTTCCTTTCACCAAGAATTATTAAATAAGAATTTTGGAAGAGGTGTCCTTGCTGTGGAGACAAGACTCTCCAGGAGACCATGGTAAGGGTTACCCGGGAATTAATGTTAATCCTAGGAACTGAATCTTAATAAAACAATAACTGTGAACAGTAAGTCGAATCAAAGTGTAACACCCGATCATTTGCATTGTTTCCTGCCAAATGGAGATATTATGTACTCCCTACATGCCGAGGAGCCAATGCAGCCTTGCTCTTGACCATGGGAGGAAAAATCGTTCCTTCTGTCTGCGCATGCCTGTGGGTAAGCTGGCAGGGGTCACCCCCAGCTGAGTGGTTGGCGATTCATGTCTGGTGTATCTAACAAGATTTTGGAAGCCTGGGTTCTCATGGCTGCTTTCTCTTTCCTCAGATTTATCTGCTTGATTTTCGGATTGGCCCTGCCCAAGGATGCAGGGGAGGGCAGGTGGTGGCAGAGATCCTGATGATGAAACAACAGGTGAGGAAAAAAAAAGAAAAAAACAAAAAAACTTAGTTTGATTCCTGAATTGATCCGTCTTTTGCCAAATGGTCAGGTTTCTACTTTGGGTCCGGATCTTCTAAGTGCACCCAGGAAATATTAACTCCAGTTACGTGCACCACCCTGTTAAGGATACAGCAGGTCAGGGACCAATGTAGAAACACTCTCTTTCCCGACATTTACTTTCACTTCTTCCAGCCTCCATTAAGGCTGTGACCTCACAGAGGACGGGAGAGGTATTTTCCTTCTCTTCTTTTAAAGGTCATCCCTTGGGCTCCGTGGCCTCCTTCATCATGCTACTGGCTGCGGTGGACTTAGGAATGCGGTGAACACAGGGGCTAGAGAATGACTCAGGACAGAAATCTCTAGGCCAGTGGGGAGCAGGCGTTTCATCAGGTGAGTCCTGTGTCATAGGTGCTGTGGTGAGCGGGGGTTTGGTGAGAGGGAGCAATAAAGAATCATTGATTTTTCCTGATTTAAAAAGCTTAACTTTTTACAGACTACTCCTAAACATTTTGACAGCTTCCAAAAGATAAACGTAAGTTCCTCAGCAAAGTTATTCACATAAGTGTTTTCCTTTGTGTTCTTAAGCTTCATTCCAATTAGGAAGTTGAATGCAATGTCTGCAGATTCTTATTTTCTTAATTGTGACTGTGTATGGAGGAGAAGGGCCATAGTACACAGAAGAAAATGTCGAGCGCTGGACAGCAAATGACAGTCTGGAGAGCTCCAGGACCTCACTCCCACACAGAGACATCAGTAAAACAACCAGGACCTGCCTGAATGAGCTGGGGTTCTAGCCCAGGGAACCCCAGAAGTGGGAACAATGGGCTTTCTGATCCCACCATTGGCAGCCCTGGTAAGTGTTCCTATTAGACACGGTGTGTGTGTGTGTGTGTGTGTGTGTGTGTGTGCGTGCGTGTGTGCGCGCACGTGTGTTTGTTTCATTTTCCTGACACCCCTGGACTTGCCGAGCGTGCGTCACTGTTGCATGAAAGCCATGGCCATGTGGTGCTAAAGTTATCAGACCCTCTCAGTCTTGTATCTTCCTGTGTTGCATACATAAAATTTCTCTAATGGGTCCAGATGCAAATGTTCAGTTGTCTCCTTGGCTCCTACCTGCAATGGCATGGGCTTGTCTTGCTTGGGAAAGCAGCTCTAGGCTCATGGAGAGAAGAGCTGCACGGGTGTAGGGTGGGCAGAGAGAATTGGAGAAAGCAAGTGAATTGCTATGGTCTCCTGATCCGGAGGTAAGAGGCTGGGCACTGAGGCAACCCAAGTCTTCCGAGTCAGGCTTCTGACTGCAGAATTCTCTACATTACCGTGAGGAGCGCCTCTCCTTCGCGTCAGCCTCCTGCCCAAATCTTCCCAGCCCCGTCCGCTGCTGGGGTCGCGTCGTGCCATGCCGAGCCGGACTGGCAAGTAGCTCCTAGGCGGACGCCCGGAGACGAACGCGAGCATTTGGGCGGTCGGAGGTGATCCGCCGCCGTCCAGCGATCAGAATCCATCCCGCGGACGTTCAAGCCCGTTGTCGGGAGCCACCTGGCGGCCGCTTTTATATTGTCCCTTCCCTCCTGAGCTTTGGCGAACTTGGCGAGGGATGTGATTCGCCCGCCAGGCGCGGGCCAGAGTTCCGGGAGGCCGGCGACGCTGGCGGCGACCGTCCCGGTGGTGCGGAGCGGTGGGCGATGCCTGCTCTCCCCGGAGATTGAATGTGGAGAGCCGTGTGTTGTGGGGCCGCCGCTGAGCTCCTTGGGCGGGTTAGGGGGAGGTCTGCGCCGGTCGACCAGCACTCCCTGGTGTCCCTTGGCCCGCGGAGACTCCCCCCCACCCGACGTCCTGCTACGCGTGACCAGGAGAGGACGTCCGTGCCCGACGTCGTACTCCGTGTGCCACGATGCGTCGGTGCGTCCTCGCCGCCTTGGGGGCCCGGGTCATGCCGGTGCAGTCGTGGCGGTCTGGCTGCGCAACAGGGGCCACTTCAGTTGCTCCGGGTCCCAGGCGAGGCGGTCCCGGGGGCGCAACTTGCACCGAGGCAGGGGCATGGGATGCCTGTCAACAGACCGCATCCACCCGGCAGCTTAAACGGGCGTCTATGCAGGGAGCTCCCGTCCCAACTTCCTGGTAGCCTCGTCAGCGTGGCGCTTGCGTTTCGAACCTGTTCAGGTCCGCTCACCGCGGTGTGTCGAGGGCAAGCGTGTAGGGCGCTCGTGGAGGGGCGGCAGTTCCTCCTAGGCTTCGGTGGTCCTAAGTGGTAGACGTTTCTCTTTGGGAAACAGGGAACGCCTGGGGCATACGTGAGAGTCGGGAGGAGACACGAGCCTGAACGCGGTCCTGCAAGGGCGCGGTTGTCGTTAGCTTCCCTGAAGAAGCTCTGCAGACAGTGAACGGCCTAGAGACGCGCGTGCGGAGGGCAGGACCCCCCCAGAGCAAGAAATGGCAACGACGGTGTCCTGTTTCGAGGACGGGTGTCAGCGGTGTGGCGGTGCGCCTTCGCTCGTGTGCCATCTGGATACTTCCCGTTGAAGTTCACACCAGTTGCACGTCACTTGGCGTTTGCGGCGGCAAGGTCGACCAGATGGGCAGATTTCGCTATTGGGGCAAGGAGAACATTTAGTGAATTGAGGCTCTTTCGGTTGTGCGAGTCACTACAACGTGAACAGTAGTGAAAAGAGAAACCTTAAGATTTACAATAAATCGACATTACTGTAAGAATTACTATAAAAACATATTATGCAACTGCCAGGTATTCTTGCATCTGGTAAGCCATTTCTTTCTTAAAAGGGCATTATTGCATAATGAAACATATAAGTAAGTGCATTTTTAGATTTTTATTTTGTATTTAGGAATATATTTAATTTCGAATTTACCAATAGTGTATATAATCGCATTGGGACTCTATACACTAAAGAACACACCGGGAAATTCTGGATTTTATGGTAAATGCGTTCTTTTGGATTGCTTTGGGTTCTCAAAAAAAATTAGAAAGAATTCAAGAGCCCAATATAAAGAGCAAGATAGCAATCCTCTTGTCTGTTATCCTTTAAAGGGGTAACCCCTTGAATTTTGAATAAAATGGATGATGGAAGGAATTTTAACAGGCACGTACAATGGAATTATTATCCTTATAATAATCGTTACCGGGCTTCCCCTGTGGCGCCGTGGCTGAGAGTCCCCCTGCCGATGCAGGGGACACGGGTTCGTGCCCCGGTCCGGGAGGATCTCACATGCCGTGGAGCAGCTGGGCCCGTGAGCCATGGCCGCTGAACCTGCGTGTCTGGAGCCTGTGCTCCGCAACGGGAGAGGCCACAACAGTGAGAGGCCCGCGTACAGGGAAAAAAAAAGAAAACTCGTTACTAATTTTCAAACGTATAGGTTTGAATGCTAACAAACTTTAAAGTACTTATTTTGCAATATAGAGAAGAGAAAACCTTCATCTTAAGACAGGAAATCTAGCTTTGCTCTCCCCAATTCATGCAGACAAAGTTTTCCAAAATGGGGAATTTTGTAAAATACTTTTACTAACCAGTCTTTCGAAACATATATTACTTTTCAAAATTCCAGAACTGAGACTGCTTTAAATGTCAATTTTGTTTTAGGTACAGCCAACTTTCTATTGTAGACTAGTAGTGACATTTGGTAACTGTACAATGTATGAACGTGACTATTTTTCTTAATGTCAGAAATATTAGTTTGCAATTTATTCTTATTACCTGCCTTAGAATATAGAGTTCTATGAAGAGAAAGGCATTGTGTTATTTACAGTTGAATCAACGTAACAATCCAGGTTCCGAAATGTTGGAAGTTCTCATTAAATATTTCATAATTGAAAAATTTATAAATGAATGAACAAGGTGATTTAGCTTATTTTTCTCCTGCATGAATCCTTTATGCTAATAATTCCTGAATCATATTTTCCCTTTATGATCAGATAGTTGTTACAGCGTCCCTCCCTTGCATGGGTGTGTGTGTGTGTGTGTGTGCACTCAGATGCACGTACACACAGTAATGTCGCAGCTAACGTCATGGGTTTAAAAAAAATATTTGTTTAAGATTTTTTTTTTTGATGTGGACCATGTTAAAAGACTTTTATTGAATTTGTTACAATATTGTTACTGTTTTATGTTGTGGTGTTTTGGTTGCAAGCCATGTGAGATCTTAGCTCCCCGACCAGGGATTGAACCCGCCCTCCCTGCATTGGAAGGTGAGGTCTTAACCTCTAGAATGCTAGGAAAGTCCCCATGATGGCCTTTACAGGCCCTAGGATACCATTTCTCAACCCATTAGATTTCCGTGGGCCCGAGGGCTACAACGAATGTTTTGGCCAACAAAGAAGAGGAAAGGGAACTGAAAAAGGGCCAGAACTCATCATGCAGCCTGTGCGCTCTCTCTAGCTAGCCTTCTTGAAGGTTTAATTGACAAAATAGACACTGTCTCTATGGTGATCTTTCTCCCAGACCTTTTTTTAGTACCATTTTTCGACATCAAAGAGTAAAGCTTTAAAGGTAGACTCACCAATGGCTCTCTGCGGGATCTCCTTTGTGTTTATATGATTTAGTATATGCCACCCCTTATCGTTCTAATATATTCTTAAAGTAGAACTCTTTTTATGTCTTCAAAGATCTTTCACCTTCTCAGTCCTGAAGATATCTATCTGTTCTTCTTGGACAAAAAAAAAAAAAAAAAGAAAAAAGAAAAAAGAAAAAAAACAAAAACAAAGAAACCCTGGGCTACAAAATGCTAAGTAGGCATTAAACCACCTCTGACTCTGAATTCTTGAGTTCTTCCTGTCCATGAACCCACAATTACTCACCTTTCTTTAAATATAATTAATGTATATGTTTTCAAAAAGTCATATGGGAAATAGTAAATGAAAGTTAAGTAATAGAATTAATTGAAGCAGCAGAGGTTAATCACAAAGTATGTGTGTATTTATCCTTGAAGGCATTCATCCCGAACGTGTATACAAATATTTGGACGCTAATGGAAGGGTAAACACGTATCATACTATATTGTACATTTTCAGTTAACATTCATCGTTGTTTTCCGATTGATCCCAGTCTGTGTAGCTATGATGATAATGTTATAAAGAAAGAATGTATCTAGTTGATCAACAGTGACAGAGTATTAACAGAAAACGGGCCCATGCTTACTCATCACAATCTTTCATCATGTTGAATGACACATACTCACTCAGTAGTGCTTATATATTTGCAAATACTGATCTACTGAAGCAGGTTGGCTTCGTTTCTCCTTACTTGATCCTGAGTATGGCTTTCAGCACTTCTCAAAACCCTTCACTCTCAACATATTTATATGGTATATTCAAAAAGAAGACAATGGCTGAAAGACTTAATTATTGACTCACTTGCATGCTAACACATTCTTTATAGACTATTTTCCCAGTATGAGTTTTCTGATGTGAATAGCAAGTGAAAGATTTTCCACATCCTCTTTAGAATGGGCATCTCCTCAGTGTGAGCACTTTCTTGTTCAGTCAGGAATAAGGAATCACTGAAGAATGTCCTTCCTTCATTACACTGAGACTATTTTTTCAGTGTGAACCCTGTCATGTCTCATGAGTCCATGACTAATGGAACTCTAGCATCCATTTCATCAGATTTCTTCTCCAGCAGTGATTAGATGGTGTACCCCAAGAGGGCTCTCCTTGTAGTAAACCTTGGGCTGTCTTCTCTACTGTGTCAGGGATGCAGCCCACTCTGAGTTCTCTGTGTATTCTGAGGCTGCAGCTCCACCTGAAGGCTCTTCCACCATGATTCCAGGCTCAGGGTTTCTCTCCACATGACTTTCCTGGCGAGTTAAAAGGGATAATTTCTGGCTGAAGGCTCAATATCACTGATTAGAGGCACAGGGTTTCTACTCGGTTTGAATTCTCGGGTGTTTATAAAAGTGGGAGCTCTGGGTAAAGGCTGCACCACATGGACTCCAGACATAGGGTGTGTCTCCTGTGAGTTTTCTAGTGCGTATAAGCGTGAGAGCTGCGTTTAAAGGCTTTTCCACATCCGTTGCATTTGTAGGGTTTCTCATCAGTGTGAATTCTCACCCATGACTAAGGTTATGGCTTTGGCTAAGTGCTTTCTCACATAAATGATATTCATTGTGGTTTCTCTCCTGTGTGAATGTGCTCATGATATTGAAGGGTTGCATGGTCACCGAAAGCTCCTCCACAGTCATTCCAAGCATAGGGCTTCTCCCCTGTTTGAGTTTATTGGTGTGAATAAATGTCAGCTCTCTGGCTGCAGTACCTTTGTAAGGTGCGTCTCCTCCAGTGCGAGCCGTTGGTGTATACATGCGAGGCTTCAGCCGAATTTTTTCACACGTTCAGGACATTTGCAAGAGTCACTCCAGGGTGCACTCTCTCATGTTGTCTAAGGTTGGAGGGTGACTAAATGCCTTCCACCTTCTGAGTTCTGCATGATTTCCCTCTCGTATAATTAGCTGAGGTCTCTCGCATTCGGGCTGAAAGTGCAACACACGTGGAGTTAAGGTTGCTGTACGCGAAATGTCCTCATGTTCATCGCATTCTGTGAGCGCTTCTCCAGCATGAAATCCCTGCTGTTGACAAGGAAAGAGAGGCTGTTAAAAATTACTCACATACTACTCATTCAGTCATTTCTCTACATGGGAATTCTAGGCGGCGCCCTCCGTGGTGGTCTTCATTCAAAATCTCCGCATACTAGTTACTTTCACAGGTGATGTTCCTTTGCTGAATTCACACAGATTTTCTGCCTGGTAAACCCTCACTGGTCATAGCCTTCTGATTAAGTTTTAGGTCTTCTTTAGGTCTCCAACACCATATCCAGGAGCTCTGTTTAATCAATTACATTTTCACTGACGCTCAGGTCAGAGTTTGACATGTAATGTCAAGTGACATGGGTCCTCAGATTGTTCCATCCTCCATTAAATGGATAGAAAATCTCCTGGCCACAGGTCCAAGGCCATGGAGGGCAGAGCTAGGGTGGAGGCTCTGATGTTGCTGATTCCCACGTGGGGAGGAACCAAGGTGACTGAGGACAATTGCATCCGGGGGAGCGGGGTGGGCCACAGGGAAGGTGGGGTGCTAAAGACCTGGAATGGGTGTTGGAGAACAAATGACGGTTCCTTTCACCAAGAATTATTAAATAAGAATTTTGGAAGAGGTGTCCTTGCTGTGGAGACAAGACTCTCCAGGAGACCATGGTAAGGGTTACCCGGGAATTAATGTTAATCCTAGGAACTGAATCTTAATAAAACAATAACTGTGAACAGTAAGTCGAATCAAAGTGTAACACCCGATCATTTGCATTGTTTCCTGCCAAATGGAGATATTATGTACTCCCTACATGCCGAGGAGCCAATGCAGCCTTGCTCTTGACCATGGGAGGAAAAATCGTTCCTTCTGTCTGCGCATGCCTGTGGGTAAGCTGGCAGGGGTCACCCCCAGCTGAGTGGTTGGCGATTCATGTCTGGTGTATCTAACAAGATTTTGGAAGCCTGGGTTCTCATGGCTGCTTTCTCTTTCCTCAGATTTATCTGCTTGATTTTCGGATTGGCCCTGCCCAAGGATGCAGGGGAGGGCAGGTGGTGGCAGAGATCCTGATGATGAAACAACAGGTGAGGAAAAAAAAAGAAAAAAACAAAAAAACTTAGTTTGATTCCTGAATTGATCCGTCTTTTGCCAAATGGTCAGGTTTCTACTTTGGGTCCGGATCTTCTAAGTGCACCCAGGAAATATTAACTCCAGTTACGTGCACCACCCTGTTAAGGATACAGCAGGTCAGGGACCAATGTAGAAACACTCTCTTTCCCGACATTTACTTTCACTTCTTCCAGCCTCCATTAAGGCTGTGACCTCACAGAGGACGGGAGAGGTATTTTCCTTCTCTTCTTTTAAAGGTCATCCCTTGGGCTCCGTGGCCTCCTTCATCATGCTACTGGCTGCGGTGGACTTAGGAATGCGGTGAACACAGGGGCTAGAGAATGACTCAGGACAGAAATCTCTAGGCCAGTGGGGAGCAGGCGTTTCATCAGGTGAGTCCTGTGTCATAGGTGCTGTGGTGAGCGGGGGTTTGGTGAGAGGGAGCAATAAAGAATCATTGATTTTTCCTGATTTAAAAAGCTTAACTTTTTACAGACTACTCCTAAACATTTTGACAGCTTCCAAAAGATAAACGTAAGTTCCTCAGCAAAGTTATTCACATAAGTGTTTTCCTTTGTGTTCTTAAGCTTCATTCCAATTAGGAAGTTGAATGCAATGTCTGCAGATTCTTATTTTCTTAATTGTGACTGTGTATGGAGGAGAAGGGCCATAGTACACAGAAGAAAATGTCGAGCGCTGGACAGCAAATGACAGTCTGGAGAGCTCCAGGACCTCACTCCCACACAGAGACATCAGTAAAACAACCAGGACCTGCCTGAATGAGCTGGGGTTCTAGCCCAGGGAACCCCAGAAGTGGGAACAATGGGCTTTCTGATCCCACCATTGGCAGCCCTGGTAAGTGTTCCTATTAGACACGGGTGTGTGTGTGTGTGTGTGTGTGTGTGTGTGTGTGCGTGCGTGTGTGCGCGCACGTGTGTTTGTTTCATTTTCCTGACACCCCTGGACTTGCCGAGCGTGCGTCACTGTTGCATGAAAGCCATGGCCATGTGGTGCTAAAGTTATCAGACCCTCTCAGTCTTGTATCTTCCTGTGTTGCATACATAAAATTTCTCTAATGGGTCCAGATGCAAATGTTCAGTTGTCTCCTTGGCTCCTACCTGCAATGGCATGGGCTTGTCTTGCTTGGGAAAGCAGCTCTAGGCTCATGGAGAGAAGAGCTGCACGGGTGTAGGGTGGGCAGAGAGAATTGGAGAAAGCAAGTGAATTGCTATGGTCTCCTGATCCGGAGGTAAGAGGCTGGGCACTGAGGCAACCCAAGTCTTCCGAGTCAGGCTTCTGACTGCAGAATTCTCTACATTACCGTGAGGAGCGCCTCTCCTTCGCGTCAGCCTCCTGCCCAAATCTTCCCAGCCCCGTCCGCTGCTGGGGTCGCGTCGTGCCATGCCGAGCCGGACTGGCAAGTAGCTCCTAGGCGGACGCCCGGAGACGAACGCGAGCATTTGGGCGGTCGGAGGTGATCCGCCGCCGTCCAGCGATCAGAATCCATCCCGCGGACGTTCAAGCCCGTTGTCGGGAGCCACCTGGCGGCCGCTTTTATATTGTCCCTTCCCTCCTGAGCTTTGGCGAACTTGGCGAGGGATGTGATTCGCCCGCCAGGCGCGGGCCAGAGTTCCGGGAGGCCGGCGACGCTGGCGGCGACCGTCCCGGTGGTGCGGAGCGGTGGGCGATGCCTGCTCTCCCCGGAGATTGAATGTGGAGAGCCGTGTGTTGTGGGGCCGCCGCTGAGCTCCTTGGGCGGGTTAGGGGGAGGTCTGCGCCGGTCGACCAGCACTCCCTGGTGTCCCTTGGCCCGCGGAGACTCCCCCCCACCCGACGTCCTGCTACGCGTGACCAGGAGAGGACGTCCGTGCCCGACGTCGTACTCCGTGTGCCACGATGCGTCGGTGCGTCCTCGCCGCCTTGGGGGCCCGGGTCATGCCGGTGCAGTCGTGGCGGTCTGGCTGCGCAACAGGGGCCACTTCAGTTGCTCCGGGTCCCAGGCGAGGCGGTCCCGGGGGCGCAACTTGCACCGAGGCAGGGGCATGGGATGCCTGTCAACAGACCGCATCCACCCGGCAGCTTAAACGGGCGTCTATGCAGGGAGCTCCCGTCCCAACTTCCTGGTAGCCTCGTCAGCGTGGCGCTTGCGTTTCGAACCTGTTCAGGTCCGCTCACCGCGGTGTGTCGAGGGCAAGCGTGTAGGGCGCTCGTGGAGGGGCGGCAGTTCCTCCTAGGCTTCGGTGGTCCTAAGTGGTAGACGTTTCTCTTTGGGAAACAGGGAACGCCTGGGGCATACGTGAGAGTCGGGAGGAGACACGAGCCTGAACGCGGTCCTGCAAGGGCGCGGTTGTCGTTAGCTTCCCTGAGGAAGCTCTGCAGACAGTGAACGGCCTAGAGACGCGCGTGCGGAGGGCAGGACCCCCCCAGAGCAAGAAATGGCAACGACGGTGTCCTGTTTCGAGGACGGGTGTCAGCGGTGTGGCGGTGCGCCTTCGCTCGTGTGCCATCTGGATACTTCCCGTTGAAGTTCACACCAGTTGCACGTCACTTGGCGTTTGCGGCGGCAAGGTCGACCAGATGGGCAGATTTCGCTATTGGGGCAAGGAGAACATTTAGTGAATTGAGGCTCTTTCGGTTGTGCGAGTCACTACAACGTGAACAGTAGTGAAAAGAGAAACCTTAAGATTTACAATAAATCGACATTACTGTAAGAATTACTATAAAAACATATTATGCAACTGCCAGGTATTCTTGCATCTGGTAAGCCATTTCTTTCTTAAAAGGGCATTATTGCATAATGAAACATATAAGTAAGTGCATTTTTAGATTTTTATTTTGTATTTAGGAATATATTTAATTTCGAATTTACCAATAGTGTATATAATCGCATTGGGACTCTATACACTAAAGAACACACCGGGAAATTCTGGATTTTATGGTAAATGCGTTCTTTTGGATTGCTTTGGGTTCTCAAAAAAAATTAGAAAGAATTCAAGAGCCCAATATAAAGAGCAAGATAGCAATCCTCTTGTCTGTTATCCTTTAAAGGGGTAACCCCTTGAATTTTGAATAAAATGGATGATGGAAGGAATTTTAACAGGCACGTACAATGGAATTATTATCCTTATAATAATCGTTACCGGGCTTCCCCTGTGGCGCCGTGGCTGAGAGTCCCCCTGCCGATGCAGGGGACACGGGTTCGTGCCCCGGTCCGGGAGGATCTCACATGCCGTGGAGCAGCTGGGCCCGTGAGCCATGGCCGCTGAACCTGCGTGTCTGGAGCCTGTGCTCCGCAACGGGAGAGGCCACAACAGTGAGAGGCCCGCGTACAGGGAAAAAAAAAGAAAACTCGTTACTAATTTTCAAACGTATAGGTTTGAATGCTAACAAACTTTAAAGTACTTATTTTGCAATATAGAGAAGAGAAAACCTTCATCTTAAGACAGGAAATCTAGCTTTGCTCTCCCCAATTCATGCAGACAAAGTTTTCCAAAATGGGGAATTTTGTAAAATACTTTTACTAACCAGTCTTTCGAAACATATATTACTTTTCAAAATTCCAGAACTGAGACTGCTTTAAATGTCAATTTTGTTTTAGGTACAGCCAACTTTCTATTGTAGACTAGTAGTGACATTTGGTAACTGTACAATGTATGAACGTGACTATTTTTCTTAATGTCAGAAATATTAGTTTGCAATTTATTCTTATTACCTGCCTTAGAATATAGAGTTCTATGAAGAGAAAGGCATTGTGTTATTTACAGTTGAATCAACGTAACAATCCAGGTTCCGAAATGTTGGAAGTTCTCATTAAATATTTCATAATTGAAAAATTTATAAATGAATGAACAAGGTGATTTAGCTTATTTTTCTCCTGCATGAATCCTTTATGCTAATAATTCCTGAATCATATTTTCCCTTTATGATCAGATAGTTGTTACAGCGTCCCTCCCTTGCATGGGTGTGTGTGTGTGTGTGTGCACTCAGATGCACGTACACACAGTAATGTCGCAGCTAACGTCATGGGTTTAAAAAAAATATTTGTTTAAGATTTTTTTTTTTGATGTGGACCATGTTAAAAGACTTTTATTGAATTTGTTACAATATTGTTACTGTTTTATGTTGTGGTGTTTTGGTTGCAAGCCATGTGAGATCTTAGCTCCCCGACCAGGGATTGAACCCGCCCTCCCTGCATTGGAAGGTGAGGTCTTAACCTCTAGAATGCTAGGAAAGTCCCCATGATGGCCTTTACAGGCCCTAGGATACCATTTCTCAACCCATTAGATTTCCGTGGGCCCGAGGGCTACAACGAATGTTTTGGCCAACAAAGAAGAGGAAAGGGAACTGAAAAAGGGCCAGAACTCATCATGCAGCCTGTGCGCTCTCTCTAGCTAGCCTTCTTGAAGGTTTAATTGACAAAATAGACACTGTCTCTATGGTGATCTTTCTCCCAGACCTTTTTTTAGTACCATTTTTCGACATCAAAGAGTAAAGCTTTAAAGGTAGACTCACCAATGGCTCTCTGCGGGATCTCCTTTGTGTTTATATGATTTAGTATATGCCACCCCTTATCGTTCTAATATATTCTTAAAGTAGAACTCTTTTTATGTCTTCAAAGATCTTTCACCTTCTCAGTCCTGAAGATATCTATCTGTTCTTCTTGGACAAAAAAAAAAAAAAAAAAGAAAAAAGAAAAAAGAAAAAAAACAAAAACAAAGAAACCCTGGGCTACAAAATGCTAAGTAGGCATTAAACCACCTCTGACTCTGAATTCTTGAGTTCTTCCTGTCCATGAACCCACAATTACTCACCTTTCTTTAAATATAATTAATGTATATGTTTTCAAAAAGTCATATGGGAAATAGTAAATGAAAGTTAAGTAATAGAATTAATTGAAGCAGCAGAGGTTAATCACAAAGTATGTGTGTATTTATCCTTGAAGGCATTCATCCCGAACGTGTATACAAATATTTGGACGCTAATGGAAGGGTAAACACGTATCATACTATATTGTACATTTTCAGTTAACATTCATCGTTGTTTTCCGATTGATCCCAGTCTGTGTAGCTATGATGATAATGTTATAAAGAAAGAATGTATCTAGTTGATCAACAGTGACAGAGTATTAACAGAAAACGGGCCCATGCTTACTCATCACAATCTTTCATCATGTTGAATGACACATACTCACTCAGTAGTGCTTATATATTTGCAAATACTGATCTACTGAAGCAGGTTGGCTTCGTTTCTCCTTACTTGATCCTGAGTATGGCTTTCAGCACTTCTCAAAACCCTTCACTCTCAACATATTTATATGGTATATTCAAAAAGAAGACAATGGCTGAAAGACTTAATTATTGACTCACTTGCATGCTAACAATTCTTTATAGACTATTTTCCCAGTATGAGTTTTCTGATGTGAATAGCAAGTGAAAGATTTTCCACATCCTCTTTAGAATGGGCATCTCCTCAGTGTGAGCACTTTCTTGTTCAGTCAGGAATAAGGAATCACTGAAGAATGTCCTTCCTTCATTACACTGAGACTATTTTTTCAGTGTGAACCCTGTCATGTCTCATGAGTCCATGACTAATGGAACTCTAGCATCCATTTCATCAGATTTCTTCTCCAGCAGTGATTAGATGGTGTACCCCAAGAGGGCTCTCCTTGTAGTAAACCTTGGGCTGTCTTCTCTACTGTGTCAGGGATGCAGCCCACTCTGAGTTCTCTGTGTATTCTGAGGCTGGAGCTCCACCTGAAGGCTCTTCCACCATGATTCCAGGCTCAGGGTTTCTCTCCACATGACTTTCCTGGCGAGTTAAAAGGGATAATTTCTGGCTGAAGGCTCAATATCACTGATTAGAGGCACAGGGTTTCTACTCGGTTTGAATTCTCGGGTGTTTATAAAAGTGGGAGCTCTGGGTAAAGGCTGCACCACATGGACTCCAGACATAGGGTGTGTCTCCTGTGAGTTTTCTAGTGCGTATAAGCGTGAGAGCTGCGTTTAAAGGCTTTTCCACATCCGTTGCATTTGTAGGGTTTCTCATCAGTGTGAATTCTCACCCATGACTAAGGTTATGGCTTTGGCTAAGTGCTTTCTCACATAAATGATATTCATTGTGGTTTCTCTCCTGTGTGAATGTGCTCATGATATTGAAGGGTTGCATGGTCACCGAAAGCTCCTCCACAGTCATTCCAAGCATAGGGCTTCTCCCCTGTTTGAGTTTATTGGTGTGAATAAATGTCAGCTCTCTGGCTGCAGTACCTTTGTAAGGTGCGTCTCCTCCAGTGCGAGCCGTTGGTGTATACATGCGAGGCTTCAGCCGAATTTTTTCACACGTTCAGGACATTTGCAAGAGTCACTCCAGGGTGCACTCTCTCATGTTGTCTAAGGTTGGAGGGTGACTAAATGCCTTCCACCTTCTGAGTTCTGCATGATTTCCCTCTCGTATAATTAGCTGAGGTCTCTCGCATTCGGGCTGAAAGTGCAACACACGTGGAGTTAAGGTTGCTGTACGCGAAATGTCCTCATGTTCATCGCATTCTGTGAGCGCTTCTCCAGCATGAAATCCCTGCTGTTGACAAGGAAAGAGAGGCTGTTAAAAATTACTCACATACTACTCATTCAGTCATTTCTCTACATGGGAATTCTAGGCGGCGCCCTCCGTGGTGGTCTTCATTCAAAATCTCCGCATACTAGTTACTTTCACAGGTGATGTTCCTTTGCTGAATTCACACAGATTTTCTGCCTGGTAAACCCTCACTGGTCATAGCCTTCTGATTAAGTTTTAGGTCTTCTTTAGGTCTCCAACACCATATCCAGGAGCTCTGTTTAATCAATTACATTTTCACTGACGCTCAGGTCAGAGTTTGACATGTAATGTCAAGTGACATGGGTCCTCAGATTGTTCCATCCTCCATTAAATGGATAGAAAATCTCCTGGCCACAGGTCCAAGGCCATGGAGGGCAGAGCTAGGGTGGAGGCTCTGATGTTGCTGATTCCCACGTGGGGAGGAACCAAGGTGACTGAGGACAATTGCATCCGGGGGAGCGGGGTGGGCCACAGGGAAGGTGGGGTGCTAAAGACCTGGAATGGGTGTTGGAGAACAAATGACGGTTCCTTTCACCAAGAATTATTAAATAAGAATTTTGGAAGAGGTGTCCTTGCTGTGGAGACAAGACTCTCCAGGAGACCATGGTAAGGGTTACCCGGGAATTAATGTTAATCCTAGGAACTGAATCTTAATAAAACAATAACTGTGAACAGTAAGTCGAATCAAAGTGTAACACCCGATCATTTGCATTGTTTCCTGCCAAATGGAGATATTATGTACTCCCTACATGCCGAGGAGCCAATGCAGCCTTGCTCTTGACCATGGGAGGAAAAATCGTTCCTTCTGTCTGCGCATGCCTGTGGGTAAGCTGGCAGGGGTCACCCCCAGCTGAGTGGTTGGCGATTCATGTCTGGTGTATCTAACAAGATTTTGGAAGCCTGGGTTCTCATGGCTGCTTTCTCTTTCCTCAGATTTATCTGCTTGATTTTCGGATTGGCCCTGCCCAAGGATGCAGGGGAGGGCAGGTGGTGGCAGAGATCCTGATGATGAAACAACAGGTGAGGAAAAAAAAAGAAAAAAACAAAAAAACTTAGTTTGATTCCTGAATTGATCCGTCTTTTGCCAAATGGTCAGGTTTCTACTTTGGGTCCGGATCTTCTAAGTGCACCCAGGAAATATTAACTCCAGTTACGTGCACCACCCTGTTAAGGATACAGCAGGTCAGGGACCAATGTAGAAACACTCTCTTTCCCGACATTTACTTTCACTTCTTCCAGCCTCCATTAAGGCTGTGACCTCACAGAGGACGGGAGAGGTATTTTCCTTCTCTTCTTTTAAAGGTCATCCCTTGGGCTCCGTGGCCTCCTTCATCATGCTACTGGCTGCGGTGGACTTAGGAATGCGGTGAACACAGGGGCTAGAGAATGACTCAGGACAGAAATCTCTAGGCCAGTGGGGAGCAGGCGTTTCATCAGGTGAGTCCTGTGTCATAGGTGCTGTGGTGAGCGGGGGTTTGGTGAGAGGGAGCAATAAAGAATCATTGATTTTTCCTGATTTAAAAAGCTTAACTTTTTACAGACTACTCCTAAACATTTTGACAGCTTCCAAAAGATAAACGTAAGTTCCTCAGCAAAGTTATTCACATAAGTGTTTTCCTTTGTGTTCTTAAGCTTCATTCCAATTAGGAAGTTGAATGCAATGTCTGCAGATTCTTATTTTCTTAATTGTGACTGTGTATGGAGGAGAAGGGCCATAGTACACAGAAGAAAATGTCGAGCGCTGGACAGCAAATGACAGTCTGGAGAGCTCCAGGACCTCACTCCCACACAGAGACATCAGTAAAACAACCAGGACCTGCCTGAATGAGCTGGGGTTCTAGCCCAGGGAACCCCAGAAGTGGGAACAATGGGCTTTCTGATCCCACCATTGGCAGCCCTGGTAAGTGTTCCTATTAGACACGGGTGTGTGTGTGTGTGTGTGTGTGTGTGTGTGTGTGTGCGTGCGTGTGTGCGCGCACGTGTGTTTGTTTCATTTTCCTGACACCCCTGGACTTGCCGAGCGTGCGTCACTGTTGCATGAAAGCCATGGCCATGTGGTGCTAAAGTTATCAGACCCTCTCAGTCTTGTATCTTCCTGTGTTGCATACATAAAATTTCTCTAATGGGTCCAGATGCAAATGTTCAGTTGTCTCCTTGGCTCCTACCTGCAATGGCATGGGCTTGTCTTGCTTGGGAAAGCAGCTCTAGGCTCATGGAGAGAAGAGCTGCACGGGTGTAGGGTGGGCAGAGAGAATTGGAGAAAGCAAGTGAATTGCTATGGTCTCCTGATCCGGAGGTAAGAGGCTGGGCACTGAGGCAACCCAAGTCTTCCGAGTCAGGCTTCTGACTGCAGAATTCTCTACATTACCGTGAGGAGCGCCTCTCCTTCGCGTCAGCCTCCTGCCCAAATCTTCCCAGCCCCGTCCGCTGCTGGGGTCGCGTCGTGCCATGCCGAGCCGGACTGGCAAGTAGCTCCTAGGCGGACGCCCGGAGACGAACGCGAGCATTGGGGCGGTCGGAGGTGATCCGCCGCCGTCCAGCGATCAGAATCCATCCCGCGGACGTTCAAGCCCGTTGTCGGGAGCCACCTGGCGGCCGCTTTTATATTGTCCCTTCCCTCCTGAGCTTTGGCGAACTTGGCGAGGGATGTGATTCGCCCGCCAGGCGCGGGCCAGAGTTCCGGGAGGCCGGCGACGCTGGCGGCGACCGTCCCGGTGGTGCGGAGCGGTGGGCGATGCCTGCTCTCCCCGGAGATTGAATGTGGAGAGCCGTGTGTTGTGGGGCCGCCGCTGAGCTCCTTGGGCGGGTTAGGGGGAGGTCTGCGCCGGTCGACCAGCACTCCCTGGTGTCCCTTGGCCCGCGGAGACTCCCCCCCACCCGACGTCCTGCTACGCGTGACCAGGAGAGGACGTCCGTGCCCGACGTCGTACTCCGTGTGCCACGATGCGTCGGTGCGTCCTCGCCGCCTTGGGGGCCCGGGTCATGCCGGTGCAGTCGTGGCGGTCTGGCTGCGCAACAGGGGCCACTTCAGTTGCTCCGGGTCCCAGGCGAGGCGGTCCCGGGGGCGCAACTTGCACCGAGGCAGGGGCATGGGATGCCTGTCAACAGACCGCATCCACCCGGCAGCTTAAACGGGCGTCTATGCAGGGAGCTCCCGTCCCAACTTCCTGGTAGCCTCGTCAGCGTGGCGCTTGCGTTTCGAACCTGTTCAGGTCCGCTCACCGCGGTGTGTCGAGGGCAAGCGTGTAGGGCGCTCGTGGAGGGGCGGCAGTTCCTCCTAGGCTTCGGTGGTCCTAAGTGGTAGACGTTTCTCTTTGGGAAACAGGGAACGCCTGGGGCATACGTGAGAGTCGGGAGGAGACACGAGCCTGAACGCGGTCCTGCAAGGGCGCGGTTGTCGTTAGCTTCCCTGAAGAAGCTCTGCAGACAGTGAACGGCCTAGAGACGCGCGTGCGGAGGGCAGGACCCCCCCAGAGCAAGAAATGGCAACGACGGTGTCCTGTTTCGAGGACGGGTGTCAGCGGTGTGGCGGTGCGCCTTCGCTCGTGTGCCATCTGGATACTTCCCGTTGAAGTTCACACCAGTTGCACGTCACTTGGCGTTTGCGGCGGCAAGGTCGACCAGATGGGCAGATTTCGCTATTGGGGCAAGGAGAACATTTAGTGAATTGAGGCTCTTTCGGTTGTGCGAGTCACTACAACGTGAACAGTAGTGAAAAGAGAAACCTTAAGATTTACAATAAATCGACATTACTGTAAGAATTACTATAAAAACATATTATGCAACTGCCAGGTATTCTTGCATCTGGTAAGCCATTTCTTTCTTAAAAGGGCATTATTGCATAATGAAACATATAAGTAAGTGCATTTTTAGATTTTTATTTTGTATTTAGGAATATATTTAATTTCGAATTTACCAATAGTGTATATAATCGCATTGGGACTCTATACACTAAAGAACACACCGGGAAATTCTGGATTTTATGGTAAATGCGTTCTTTTGGATTGCTTTGGGTTCTCAAAAAAAATTAGAAAGAATTCAAGAGCCCAATATAAAGAGCAAGATAGCAATCCTCTTGTCTGTTATCCTTTAAAGGGGTAACCCCTTGAATTTTGAATAAAATGGATGATGGAAGGAATTTTAACAGGCACGTACAATGGAATTATTATCCTTATAATAATCGTTACCGGGCTTCCCCTGTGGCGCCGTGGCTGAGAGTCCCCCTGCCGATGCAGGGGACACGGGTTCGTGCCCCGGTCCGGGAGGATCTCACATGCCGTGGAGCAGCTGGGCCCGTGAGCCATGGCCGCTGAACCTGCGTGTCTGGAGCCTGTGCTCCGCAACGGGAGAGGCCACAACAGTGAGAGGCCCGCGTACAGGGAAAAAAAAAGAAAACTCGTTACTAATTTTCAAACGTATAGGTTTGAATGCTAACAAACTTTAAAGTACTTATTTTGCAATATAGAGAAGAGAAAACCTTCATCTTAAGACAGGAAATCTAGCTTTGCTCTCCCCAATTCATGCAGACAAAGTTTTCCAAAATGGGGAATTTTGTAAAATACTTTTACTAACCAGTCTTTCGAAACATATATTACTTTTCAAAATTCCAGAACTGAGACTGCTTTAAATGTCAATTTTGTTTTAGGTACAGCCAACTTTCTATTGTAGACTAGTAGTGACATTTGGTAACTGTACAATGTATGAACGTGACTATTTTTCTTAATGTCAGAAATATTAGTTTGCAATTTATTCTTATTACCTGCCTTAGAATATAGAGTTCTATGAAGAGAAAGGCATTGTGTTATTTACAGTTGAATCAACGTAACAATCCAGGTTCCGAAATGTTGGAAGTTCTCATTAAATATTTCATAATTGAAAAATTTATAAATGAATGAACAAGGTGATTTAGCTTATTTTTCTCCTGCATGAATCCTTTATGCTAATAATTCCTGAATCATATTTTCCCTTTATGATCAGATAGTTGTTACAGCGTCCCTCCCTTGCATGGGTGTGTGTGTGTGTGTGTGCACTCAGATGCACGTACACACAGTAATGTCGCAGCTAACGTCATGGGTTTAAAAAAAATATTTGTTTAAGATTTTTTTTTTTGATGTGGACCATGTTAAAAGACTTTTATTGAATTTGTTACAATATTGTTACTGTTTTATGTTGTGGTGTTTTGGTTGCAAGCCATGTGAGATCTTAGCTCCCCGACCAGGGATTGAACCCGCCCTCCCTGCATTGGAAGGTGAGGTCTTAACCTCTAGAATGCTAGGAAAGTCCCCATGATGGCCTTTACAGGCCCTAGGATACCATTTCTCAACCCATTAGATTTCCGTGGGCCCGAGGGCTACAACGAATGTTTTGGCCAACAAAGAAGAGGAAAGGGAACTGAAAAAGGGCCAGAACTCATCATGCAGCCTGTGCGCTCTCTCTAGCTAGCCTTCTTGAAGGTTTAATTGACAAAATAGACACTGTCTCTATGGTGATCTTTCTCCCAGACCTTTTTTTAGTACCATTTTTCGACATCAAAGAGTAAAGCTTTAAAGGTAGACTCACCAATGGCTCTCTGCGGGATCTCCTTTGTGTTTATATGATTTAGTATATGCCACCCCTTATCGTTCTAATATATTCTTAAAGTAGAACTCTTTTTATGTCTTCAAAGATCTTTCACCTTCTCAGTCCTGAAGATATCTATCTGTTCTTCTTGGACAAAAAAAAAAAAAAAAAAGAAAAAAGAAAAAAGAAAAAAAACAAAAACAAAGAAACCCTGGGCTACAAAATGCTAAGTAGGCATTAAACCACCTCTGACTCTGAATTCTTGAGTTCTTCCTGTCCATGAACCCACAATTACTCACCTTTCTTTAAATATAATTAATGTATATGTTTTCAAAAAGTCATATGGGAAATAGTAAATGAAAGTTAAGTAATAGAATTAATTGAAGCAGCAGAGGTTAATCACAAAGTATGTGTGTATTTATCCTTGAAGGCATTCATCCCGAACGTGTATACAAATATTTGGACGCTAATGGAAGGGTAAACACGTATCATACTATATTGTACATTTTCAGTTAACATTCATCGTTGTTTTCCGATTGATCCCAGTCTGTGTAGCTATGATGATAATGTTATAAAGAAAGAATGTATCTAGTTGATCAACAGTGACAGAGTATTAACAGAAAACGGGCCCATGCTTACTCATCACAATCTTTCATCATGTTGAATGACACATACTCACTCAGTAGTGCTTATATATTTGCAAATACTGATCTACTGAAGCAGGTTGGCTTCGTTTCTCCTTACTTGATCCTGAGTATGGCTTTCAGCACTTCTCAAAACCCTTCACTCTCAACATATTTATATGGTATATTCAAAAAGAAGACAATGGCTGAAAGACTTAATTATTG
This sequence comes from Mesoplodon mirus, assembly GCF_964341445.2. Classification (NCBI taxonomy): domain Eukaryota; kingdom Metazoa; phylum Chordata; class Mammalia; order Artiodactyla; family Ziphiidae; genus Mesoplodon; species Mesoplodon mirus. The sequence continues at coordinate 50,403 of NW_028294539.1, forward strand.
ACTCACTTGCATGCTAACACATTCTTTATAGACTATTTTCCCAGTATGAGTTTTCTGATGTGAATAGCAAGTGAAAGATTTTCCACATCCTCTTTAGAATGGGCATCTCCTCAGTGTGAGCACTTTCTTGTTCAGTCAGGAATAAGGAATCACTGAAGAATGTCCTTCCTTCATTACACTGAGACTATTTTTTCAGTGTGAACCCTGTCATGTCTCATGAGTCCATGACTAATGGAACTCTAGCATCCATTTCATCAGATTTCTTCTCCAGCAGTGATTAGATGGTGTACCCCAAGAGGGCTCTCCTTGTAGTAAACCTTGGGCTGTCTTCTCTACTGTGTCAGGGATGCAGCCCACTCTGAGTTCTCTGTGTATTCTGAGGCTGGAGCTCCACCTGAAGGCTCTTCCACCATGATTCCAGGCTCAGGGTTTCTCTCCACATGACTTTCCTGGCGAGTTAAAAGGGATAATTTCTGGCTGAAGGCTCAATATCACTGATTAGAGGCACAGGGTTTCTACTCGGTTTGAATTCTCGGGTGTTTATAAAAGTGGGAGCTCTGGGTAAAGGCTGCACCACATGGACTCCAGACATAGGGTGTGTCTCCTGTGAGTTTTCTAGTGCGTATAAGCGTGAGAGCTGCGTTTAAAGGCTTTTCCACATCCGTTGCATTTGTAGGGTTTCTCATCAGTGTGAATTCTCACCCATGACTAAGGTTATGGCTTTGGCTAAGTGCTTTCTCACATAAATGATATTCATTGTGGTTTCTCTCCTGTGTGAATGTGCTCATGATATTGAAGGGTTGCATGGTCACCGAAAGCTCCTCCACAGTCATTCCAAGCATAGGGCTTCTCCCCTGTTTGAGTTTATTGGTGTGAATAAATGTCAGCTCTCTGGCTGCAGTACCTTTGTAAGGTGCGTCTCCTCCAGTGCGAGCCGTTGGTGTATACATGCGAGGCTTCAGCCGAATTTTTTCACACGTTCAGGACATTTGCAAGAGTCACTCCAGGGTGCACTCTCTCATGTTGTCTAAGGTTGGAGGGTGACTAAATGCCTTCCACCTTCTGAGTTCTGCATGATTTCCCTCTCGTATAATTAGCTGAGGTCTCTCGCATTCGGGCTGAAAGTGCAACACACGTGGAGTTAAGGTTGCTGTACGCGAAATGTCCTCATGTTCATCGCATTCTGTGAGCGCTTCTCCAGCATGAAATCCCTGCTGTTGACAAGGAAAGAGAGGCTGTTAAAAATTACTCACATACTACTCATTCAGTCATTTCTCTACATGGGAATTCTAGGCGGCGCCCTCCGTGGTGGTCTTCATTCAAAATCTCCGCATACTAGTTACTTTCACAGGTGATGTTCCTTTGCTGAATTCACACAGATTTTCTGCCTGGTAAACCCTCACTGGTCATAGCCTTCTGATTAAGTTTTAGGTCTTCTTTAGGTCTCCAACACCATATCCAGGAGCTCTGTTTAATCAATTACATTTTCACTGACGCTCAGGTCAGAGTTTGACATGTAATGTCAAGTGACATGGGTCCTCAGATTGTTCCATCCTCCATTAAATGGATAGAAAATCTCCTGGCCACAGGTCCAAGGCCATGGAGGGCAGAGCTAGGGTGGAGGCTCTGATGTTGCTGATTCCCACGTGGGGAGGAACCAAGGTGACTGAGGACAATTGCATCCGGGGGAGCGGGGTGGGCCACAGGGAAGGTGGGGTGCTAAAGACCTGGAATGGGTGTTGGAGAACAAATGACGGTTCCTTTCACCAAGAATTATTAAATAAGAATTTTGGAAGAGGTGTCCTTGCTGTGGAGACAAGACTCTCCAGGAGACCATGGTAAGGGTTACCCGGGAATTAATGTTAATCCTAGGAACTGAATCTTAATAAAACAATAACTGTGAACAGTAAGTCGAATCAAAGTGTAACACCCGATCATTTGCATTGTTTCCTGCCAAATGGAGATATTATGTACTCCCTACATGCCGAGGAGCCAATGCAGCCTTGCTCTTGACCATGGGAGGAAAAATCGTTCCTTCTGTCTGCGCATGCCTGTGGGTAAGCTGGCAGGGGTCACCCCCAGCTGAGTGGTTGGCGATTCATGTCTGGTGTATCTAACAAGATTTTGGAAGCCTGGGTTCTCATGGCTGCTTTCTCTTTCCTCAGATTTATCTGCTTGATTTTCGGATTGGCCCTGCCCAAGGATGCAGGGGAGGGCAGGTGGTGGCAGAGATCCTGATGATGAAACAACAGGTGAGGAAAAAAAAAGAAAAAAACAAAAAAACTTAGTTTGATTCCTGAATTGATCCGTCTTTTGCCAAATGGTCAGGTTTCTACTTTGGGTCCGGATCTTCTAAGTGCACCCAGGAAATATTAACTCCAGTTACGTGCACCACCCTGTTAAGGATACAGCAGGTCAGGGACCAATGTAGAAACACTCTCTTTCCCGACATTTACTTTCACTTCTTCCAGCCTCCATTAAGGCTGTGACCTCACAGAGGACGGGAGAGGTATTTTCCTTCTCTTCTTTTAAAGGTCATCCCTTGGGCTCCGTGGCCTCCTTCATCATGCTACTGGCTGCGGTGGACTTAGGAATGCGGTGAACACAGGGGCTAGAGAATGACTCAGGACAGAAATCTCTAGGCCAGTGGGGAGCAGGCGTTTCATCAGGTGAGTCCTGTGTCATAGGTGCTGTGGTGAGCGGGGGTTTGGTGAGAGGGAGCAATAAAGAATCATTGATTTTTCCTGATTTAAAAAGCTTAACTTTTTACAGACTACTCCTAAACATTTTGACAGCTTCCAAAAGATAAACGTAAGTTCCTCAGCAAAGTTATTCACATAAGTGTTTTCCTTTGTGTTCTTAAGCTTCATTCCAATTAGGAAGTTGAATGCAATGTCTGCAGATTCTTATTTTCTTAATTGTGACTGTGTATGGAGGAGAAGGGCCATAGTACACAGAAGAAAATGTCGAGCGCTGGACAGCAAATGACAGTCTGGAGAGCTCCAGGACCTCACTCCCACACAGAGACATCAGTAAAACAACCAGGACCTGCCTGAATGAGCTGGGGTTCTAGCCCAGGGAACCCCAGAAGTGGGAACAATGGGCTTTCTGATCCCACCATTGGCAGCCCTGGTAAGTGTTCCTATTAGACACGGGTGTGTGTGTGTGTGTGTGTGTGTGTGTGTGTGTGTGCGTGCGTGTGTGCGCGCACGTGTGTTTGTTTCATTTTCCTGACACCCCTGGACTTGCCGAGCGTGCGTCACTGTTGCATGAAAGCCATGGCCATGTGGTGCTAAAGTTATCAGACCCTCTCAGTCTTGTATCTTCCTGTGTTGCATACATAAAATTTCTCTAATGGGTCCAGATGCAAATGTTCAGTTGTCTCCTTGGCTCCTACCTGCAATGGCATGGGCTTGTCTTGCTTGGGAAAGCAGCTCTAGGCTCATGGAGAGAAGAGCTGCACGGGTGTAGGGTGGGCAGAGAGAATTGGAGAAAGCAAGTGAATTGCTATGGTCTCCTGATCCGGAGGTAAGAGGCTGGGCACTGAGGCAACCCAAGTCTTCCGAGTCAGGCTTCTGACTGCAGAATTCTCTACATTACCGTGAGGAGCGCCTCTCCTTCGCGTCAGCCTCCTGCCCAAATCTTCCCAGCCCCGTCCGCTGCTGGGGTCGCGTCGTGCCATGCCGAGCCGGACTGGCAAGTAGCTCCTAGGCGGACGCCCGGAGACGAACGCGAGCATTTGGGCGGTCGGAGGTGATCCGCCGCCGTCCAGCGATCAGAATCCATCCCGCGGACGTTCAAGCCCGTTGTCGGGAGCCACCTGGCGGCCGCTTTTATATTGTCCCTTCCCTCCTGAGCTTTGGCGAACTTGGCGAGGGATGTGATTCGCCCGCCAGGCGCGGGCCAGAGTTCCGGGAGGCCGGCGACGCTGGCGGCGACCGTCCCGGTGGTGCGGAGCGGTGGGCGATGCCTGCTCTCCCCGGAGATTGAATGTGGAGAGCCGTGTGTTGTGGGGCCGCCGCTGAGCTCCTTGGGCGGGTTAGGGGGAGGTCTGCGCCGGTCGACCAGCACTCCCTGGTGTCCCTTGGCCCGCGGAGACTCCCCCCCACCCGACGTCCTGCTACGCGTGACCAGGAGAGGACGTCCGTGCCCGACGTCGTACTCCGTGTGCCACGATGCGTCGGTGCGTCCTCGCCGCCTTGGGGGCCCGGGTCATGCCGGTGCAGTCGTGGCGGTCTGGCTGCGCAACAGGGGCCACTTCAGTTGCTCCGGGTCCCAGGCGAGGCGGTCCCGGGGGCGCAACTTGCACCGAGGCAGGGGCATGGGATGCCTGTCAACAGACCGCATCCACCCGGCAGCTTAAACGGGCGTCTATGCAGGGAGCTCCCGTCCCAACTTCCTGGTAGCCTCGTCAGCGTGGCGCTTGCGTTTCGAACCTGTTCAGGTCCGCTCACCGCGGTGTGTCGAGGGCAAGCGTGTAGGGCGCTCGTGGAGGGGCGGCAGTTCCTCCTAGGCTTCGGTGGTCCTAAGTGGTAGACGTTTCTCTTTGGGAAACAGGGAACGCCTGGGGCATACGTGAGAGTCGGGAGGAGACACGAGCCTGAACGCGGTCCTGCAAGGGCGCGGTTGTCGTTAGCTTCCCTGAAGAAGCTCTGCAGACAGTGAACGGCCTAGAGACGCGCGTGCGGAGGGCAGGACCCCCCCAGAGCAAGAAATGGCAACGACGGTGTCCTGTTTCGAGGACGGGTGTCAGCGGTGTGGCGGTGCGCCTTCGCTCGTGTGCCATCTGGATACTTCCCGTTGAAGTTCACACCAGTTGCACGTCACTTGGCGTTTGCGGCGGCAAGGTCGACCAGATGGGCAGATTTCGCTATTGGGGCAAGGAGAACATTTAGTGAATTGAGGCTCTTTCGGTTGTGCGAGTCACTACAACGTGAACAGTAGTGAAAAGAGAAACCTTAAGATTTACAATAAATCGACATTACTGTAAGAATTACTATAAAAACATATTATGCAACTGCCAGGTATTCTTGCATCTGGTAAGCCATTTCTTTCTTAAAAGGGCATTATTGCATAATGAAACATATAAGTAAGTGCATTTTTAGATTTTTATTTTGTATTTAGGAATATATTTAATTTCGAATTTACCAATAGTGTATATAATCGCATTGGGACTCTATACACTAAAGAACACACCGGGAAATTCTGGATTTTATGGTAAATGCGTTCTTTTGGATTGCTTTGGGTTCTCAAAAAAAATTAGAAAGAATTCAAGAGCCCAATATAAAGAGCAAGATAGCAATCCTCTTGTCTGTTATCCTTTAAAGGGGTAACCCCTTGAATTTTGAATAAAATGGATGATGGAAGGAATTTTAACAGGCACGTACAATGGAATTATTATCCTTATAATAATCGTTACCGGGCTTCCCCTGTGGCGCCGTGGCTGAGAGTCCCCCTGCCGATGCAGGGGACACGGGTTCGTGCCCCGGTCCGGGAGGATCTCACATGCCGTGGAGCAGCTGGGCCCGTGAGCCATGGCCGCTGAACCTGCGTGTCTGGAGCCTGTGCTCCGCAACGGGAGAGGCCACAACAGTGAGAGGCCCGCGTACAGGGAAAAAAAAAGAAAACTCGTTACTAATTTTCAAACGTATAGGTTTGAATGCTAACAAACTTTAAAGTACTTATTTTGCAATATAGAGAAGAGAAAACCTTCATCTTAAGACAGGAAATCTAGCTTTGCTCTCCCCAATTCATGCAGACAAAGTTTTCCAAAATGGGGAATTTTGTAAAATACTTTTACTAACCAGTCTTTCGAAACATATATTACTTTTCAAAATTCCAGAACTGAGACTGCTTTAAATGTCAATTTTGTTTTAGGTACAGCCAACTTTCTATTGTAGACTAGTAGTGACATTTGGTAACTGTACAATGTATGAACGTGACTATTTTTCTTAATGTCAGAAATATTAGTTTGCAATTTATTCTTATTACCTGCCTTAGAATATAGAGTTCTATGAAGAGAAAGGCATTGTGTTATTTACAGTTGAATCAACGTAACAATCCAGGTTCCGAAATGTTGGAAGTTCTCATTAAATATTTCATAATTGAAAAATTTATAAATGAATGAACAAGGTGATTTAGCTTATTTTTCTCCTGCATGAATCCTTTATGCTAATAATTCCTGAATCATATTTTCCCTTTATGATCAGATAGTTGTTACAGCGTCCCTCCCTTGCATGGGTGTGTGTGTGTGTGTGTGCACTCAGATGCACGTACACACAGTAATGTCGCAGCTAACGTCATGGGTTTAAAAAAAATATTTGTTTAAGATTTTTTTTTTGATGTGGACCATGTTAAAAGACTTTTATTGAATTTGTTACAATATTGTTACTGTTTTATGTTGTGGTGTTTTGGTTGCAAGCCATGTGAGATCTTAGCTCCCCGACCAGGGATTGAACCCGCCCTCCCTGCATTGGAAGGTGAGGTCTTAACCTCTAGAATGCTAGGAAAGTCCCCATGATGGCCTTTACAGGCCCTAGGATACCATTTCTCAACCCATTAGATTTCCGTGGGCCCGAGGGCTACAACGAATGTTTTGGCCAACAAAGAAGAGGAAAGGGAACTGAAAAAGGGCCAGAACTCATCATGCAGCCTGTGCGCTCTCTCTAGCTAGCCTTCTTGAAGGTTTAATTGACAAAATAGACACTGTCTCTATGGTGATCTTTCTCCCAGACCTTTTTTTAGTACCATTTTTCGACATCAAAGAGTAAAGCTTTAAAGGTAGACTCACCAATGGCTCTCTGCGGGATCTCCTTTGTGTTTATATGATTTAGTATATGCCACCCCTTATCGTTCTAATATATTCTTAAAGTAGAACTCTTTTTATGTCTTCAAAGATCTTTCACCTTCTCAGTCCTGAAGATATCTATCTGTTCTTCTTGGACAAAAAAAAAAAAAAAAAAGAAAAAAGAAAAAAGAAAAAAAACAAAAACAAAGAAACCCTGGGCTACAAAATGCTAAGTAGGCATTAAACCACCTCTGACTCTGAATTCTTGAGTTCTTCCTGTCCATGAACCCACAATTACTCACCTTTCTTTAAATATAATTAATGTATATGTTTTCAAAAAGTCATATGGGAAATAGTAAATGAAAGTTAAGTAATAGAATTAATTGAAGCAGCAGAGGTTAATCACAAAGTATGTGTGTATTTATCCTTGAAGGCATTCATCCCGAACGTGTATACAAATATTTGGACGCTAATGGAAGGGTAAACACGTATCATACTATATTGTACATTTTCAGTTAACATTCATCGTTGTTTTCCGATTGATCCCAGTCTGTGTAGCTATGATGATAATGTTATAAAGAAAGAATGTATCTAGTTGATCAACAGTGACAGAGTATTAACAGAAAACGGGCCCATGCTTACTCATCACAATCTTTCATCATGTTGAATGACACATACTCACTCAGTAGTGCTTATATATTTGCAAATACTGATCTACTGAAGCAGGTTGGCTTCGTTTCTCCTTACTTGATCCTGAGTATGGCTTTCAGCACTTCTCAAAACCCTTCACTCTCAACATATTTATATGGTATATTCAAAAAGAAGACAATGGCTGAAAGACTTAATTATTGACTCACTTGCATGCTAACACATTCTTTATAGACTATTTTCCCAGTATGAGTTTTCTGATGTGAATAGCAAGTGAAAGATTTTCCACATCCTCTTTAGAATGGGCATCTCCTCAGTGTGAGCACTTTCTTGTTCAGTCAGGAATAAGGAATCACTGAAGAATGTCCTTCCTTCATTACACTGAGACTATTTTTTCAGTGTGAACCCTGTCATGTCTCATGAGTCCATGACTAATGGAACTCTAGCATCCATTTCATCAGATTTCTTCTCCAGCAGTGATTAGATGGTGTACCCCAAGAGGGCTCTCCTTGTAGTAAACCTTGGGCTGTCTTCTCTACTGTGTCAGGGATGCAGCCCACTCTGAGTTCTCTGTGTATTCTGAGGCTGGAGCTCCACCTGAAGGCTCTTCCACCATGATTCCAGGCTCAGGGTTTCTCTCCACATGACTTTCCTGGCGAGTTAAAAGGGATAATTTCTGGCTGAAGGCTCAATATCACTGATTAGAGGCACAGGGTTTCTACTCGGTTTGAATTCTCGGGTGTTTATAAAAGTGGGAGCTCTGGGTAAAGGCTGCACCACATGGACTCCAGACATAGGGTGTGTCTCCTGTGAGTTTTCTAGTGCGTATAAGCGTGAGAGCTGCGTTTAAAGGCTTTTCCACATCCGTTGCATTTGTAGGGTTTCTCATCAGTGTGAATTCTCACCCATGACTAAGGTTATGGCTTTGGCTAAGTGCTTTCTCACATAAATGATATTCATTGTGGTTTCTCTCCTGTGTGAATGTGCTCATGATATTGAAGGGTTGCATGGTCACCGAAAGCTCCTCCACAGTCATTCCAAGCATAGGGCTTCTCCCCTGTTTGAGTTTATTGGTGTGAATAAATGTCAGCTCTCTGGCTGCAGTACCTTTGTAAGGTGCGTCTCCTCCAGTGCGAGCCGTTGGTGTATACATGCGAGGCTTCAGCCGAATTTTTTCACACGTTCAGGACATTTGCAAGAGTCACTCCAGGGTGCACTCTCTCATGTTGTCTAAGGTTGGAGGGTGACTAAATGCCTTCCACCTTCTGAGTTCTGCATGATTTCCCTCTCGTATAATTAGCTGAGGTCTCTCGCATTCGGGCTGAAAGTGCAACACACGTGGAGTTAAGGTTGCTGTACGCGAAATGTCCTCATGTTCATCGCATTCTGTGAGCGCTTCTCCAGCATGAAATCCCTGCTGTTGACAAGGAAAGAGAGGCTGTTAAAAATTACTCACATACTACTCATTCAGTCATTTCTCTACATGGGAATTCTAGGCGGCGCCCTCCGTGGTGGTCTTCATTCAAAATCTCCGCATACTAGTTACTTTCACAGGTGATGTTCCTTTGCTGAATTCACACAGATTTTCTGCCTGGTAAACCCTCACTGGTCATAGCCTTCTGATTAAGTTTTAGGTCTTCTTTAGGTCTCCAACACCATATCCAGGAGCTCTGTTTAATCAATTACATTTTCACTGACGCTCAGGTCAGAGTTTGACATGTAATGTCAAGTGACATGGGTCCTCAGATTGTTCCATCCTCCATTAAATGGATAGAAAATCTCCTGGCCACAGGTCCAAGGCCATGGAGGGCAGAGCTAGGGTGGAGGCTCTGATGTTGCTGATTCCCACGTGGGGAGGAACCAAGGTGACTGAGGACAATTGCATCCGGGGGAGCGGGGTGGGCCACAGGGAAGGTGGGGTGCTAAAGACCTGGAATGGGTGTTGGAGAACAAATGACGGTTCCTTTCACCAAGAATTATTAAATAAGAATTTTGGAAGAGGTGTCCTTGCTGTGGAGACAAGACTCTCCAGGAGACCATGGTAAGGGTTACCCGGGAATTAATGTTAATCCTAGGAACTGAATCTTAATAAAACAATAACTGTGAACAGTAAGTCGAATCAAAGTGTAACACCCGATCATTTGCATTGTTTCCTGCCAAATGGAGATATTATGTACTCCCTACATGCCGAGGAGCCAATGCAGCCTTGCTCTTGACCATGGGAGGAAAAATCGTTCCTTCTGTCTGCGCATGCCTGTGGGTAAGCTGGCAGGGGTCACCCCCAGCTGAGTGGTTGGCGATTCATGTCTGGTGTATCTAACAAGATTTTGGAAGCCTGGGTTCTCATGGCTGCTTTCTCTTTCCTCAGATTTATCTGCTTGATTTTCGGATTGGCCCTGCCCAAGGATGCAGGGGAGGGCAGGTGGTGGCAGAGATCCTGATGATGAAACAACAGGTGAGGAAAAAAAAAGAAAAAAACAAAAAAACTTAGTTTGATTCCTGAATTGATCCGTCTTTTGCCAAATGGTCAGGTTTCTACTTTGGGTCCGGATCTTCTAAGTGCACCCAGGAAATATTAACTCCAGTTACGTGCACCACCCTGTTAAGGATACAGCAGGTCAGGGACCAATGTAGAAACACTCTCTTTCCCGACATTTACTTTCACTTCTTCCAGCCTCCATTAAGGCTGTGACCTCACAGAGGACGGGAGAGGTATTTTCCTTCTCTTCTTTTAAAGGTCATCCCTTGGGCTCCGTGGCCTCCTTCATCATGCTACTGGCTGCGGTGGACTTAGGAATGCGGTGAACACAGGGGCTAGAGAATGACTCAGGACAGAAATCTCTAGGCCAGTGGGGAGCAGGCGTTTCATCAGGTGAGTCCTGTGTCATAGGTGCTGTGGTGAGCGGGGGTTTGGTGAGAGGGAGCAATAAAGAATCATTGATTTTTCCTGATTTAAAAAGCTTAACTTTTTACAGACTACTCCTAAACATTTTGACAGCTTCCAAAAGATAAACGTAAGTTCCTCAGCAAAGTTATTCACATAAGTGTTTTCCTTTGTGTTCTTAAGCTTCATTCCAATTAGGAAGTTGAATGCAATGTCTGCAGATTCTTATTTTCTTAATTGTGACTGTGTATGGAGGAGAAGGGCCATAGTACACAGAAGAAAATGTCGAGCGCTGGACAGCAAATGACAGTCTGGAGAGCTCCAGGACCTCACTCCCACACAGAGACATCAGTAAAACAACCAGGACCTGCCTGAATGAGCTGGGGTTCTAGCCCAGGGAACCCCAGAAGTGGGAACAATGGGCTTTCTGATCCCACCATTGGCAGCCCTGGTAAGTGTTCCTATTAGACACGGGTGTGTGTGTGTGTGTGTGTGTGTGTGTGTGTGTGTGCGTGCGTGTGTGCGCGCACGTGTGTTTGTTTCATTTTCCTGACACCCCTGGACTTGCCGAGCGTGCGTCACTGTTGCATGAAAGCCATGGCCATGTGGTGCTAAAGTTATCAGACCCTCTCAGTCTTGTATCTTCCTGTGTTGCATACATAAAATTTCTCTAATGGGTCCAGATGCAAATGTTCAGTTGTCTCCTTGGCTCCTACCTGCAATGGCATGGGCTTGTCTTGCTTGGGAAAGCAGCTCTAGGCTCATGGAGAGAAGAGCTGCACGGGTGTAGGGTGGGCAGAGAGAATTGGAGAAAGCAAGTGAATTGCTATGGTCTCCTGATCCGGAGGTAAGAGGCTGGGCACTGAGGCAACCCAAGTCTTCCGAGTCAGGCTTCTGACTGCAGAATTCTCTACATTACCGTGAGGAGCGCCTCTCCTTCGCGTCAGCCTCCTGCCCAAATCTTCCCAGCCCCGTCCGCTGCTGGGGTCGCGTCGTGCCATGCCGAGCCGGACTGGCAAGTAGCTCCTAGGCGGACGCCCGGAGACGAACGCGAGCATTTGGGCGGTCGGAGGTGATCCGCCGCCGTCCAGCGATCAGAATCCATCCCGCGGACGTTCAAGCCCGTTGTCGGGAGCCACCTGGCGGCCGCTTTTATATTGTCCCTTCCCTCCTGAGCTTTGGCGAACTTGGCGAGGGATGTGATTCGCCCGCCAGGCGCGGGCCAGAGTTCCGGGAGGCCGGCGACGCTGGCGGCGACCGTCCCGGTGGTGCGGAGCGGTGGGCGATGCCTGCTCTCCCCGGAGATTGAATGTGGAGAGCCGTGTGTTGTGGGGCCGCCGCTGAGCTCCTTGGGCGGGTTAGGGGGAGGTCTGCGCCGGTCGACCAGCACTCCCTGGTGTCCCTTGGCCCGCGGAGACTCCCCCCCACCCGACGTCCTGCTACGCGTGACCAGGAGAGGACGTCCGTGCCCGACGTCGTACTCCGTGTGCCACGATGCGTCGGTGCGTCCTCGCCGCCTTGGGGGCCCGGGTCATGCCGGTGCAGTCGTGGCGGTCTGGCTGCGCAACAGGGGCCACTTCAGTTGCTCCGGGTCCCAGGCGAGGCGGTCCCGGGGGCGCAACTTGCACCGAGGCAGGGGCATGGGATGCCTGTCAACAGACCGCATCCACCCGGCAGCTTAAACGGGCGTCTATGCAGGGAGCTCCCGTCCCAACTTCCTGGTAGCCTCGTCAGCGTGGCGCTTGCGTTTCGAACCTGTTCAGGTCCGCTCACCGCGGTGTGTCGAGGGCAAGCGTGTAGGGCGCTCGTGGAGGGGCGGCAGTTCCTCCTAGGCTTCGGTGGTCCTAAGTGGTAGACGTTTCTCTTTGGGAAACAGGGAACGCCTGGGGCATACGTGAGAGTCGGGAGGAGACACGAGCCTGAACGCGGTCCTGCAAGGGCGCGGTTGTCGTTAGCTTCCCTGAAGAAGCTCTGCAGACAGTGAACGGCCTAGAGACGCGCGTGCGGAGGGCAGGACCCCCCCAGAGCAAGAAATGGCAACGACGGTGTCCTGTTTCGAGGACGGGTGTCAGCGGTGTGGCGGTGCGCCTTCGCTCGTGTGCCATCTGGATACTTCCCGTTGAAGTTCACACCAGTTGCACGTCACTTGGCGTTTGCGGCGGCAAGGTCGACCAGATGGGCAGATTTCGCTATTGGGGCAAGGAGAACATTTAGTGAATTGAGGCTCTTTCGGTTGTGCGAGTCACTACAACGTGAACAGTAGTGAAAAGAGAAACCTTAAGATTTACAATAAATCGACATTACTGTAAGAATTACTATAAAAACATATTATGCAACTTCCAGGTATTCTTGCATCTGGTAAGCCATTTCTTTCTTAAAAGGGCATTATTGCATAATGAAACATATAAGTAAGTGCATTTTTAGATTTTTATTTTGTATTTAGGAATATATTTAATTTCGAATTTACCAATAGTGTATATAATCGCATTGGGACTCTATACACTAAAGAACACACCGGGAAATTCTGGATTTTATGGTAAATGCGTTCTTTTGGATTGCTTTGGGTTCTCAAAAAAAATTAGAAAGAATTCAAGAGCCCAATATAAAGAGCAAGATAGCAATCCTCTTGTCTGTTATCCTTTAAAGGGGTAACCCCTTGAATTTTGAATAAAATGGATGATGGAAGGAATTTTAACAGGCACGTACAATGGAATTATTATCCTTATAATAATCGTTACCGGGCTTCCCCTGTGGCGCCGTGGCTGAGAGTCCCCCTGCCGATGCAGGGGACACGGGTTCGTGCCCCGGTCCGGGAGGATCTCACATGCCGTGGAGCAGCTGGGCCCGTGAGCCATGGCCGCTGAACCTGCGTGTCTGGAGCCTGTGCTCCGCAACGGGAGAGGCCACAACAGTGAGAGGCCCGCGTACAGGGAAAAAAAAAGAAAACTCGTTACTAATTTTCAAACGTATAGGTTTGAATGCTAACAAACTTTAAAGTACTTATTTTGCAATATAGAGAAGAGAAAACCTTCATCTTAAGACAGGAAATCTAGCTTTGCTCTCCCCAATTCATGCAGACAAAGTTTTCCAAAATGGGGAATTTTGTAAAATACTTTTACTAACCAGTCTTTCGAAACATATATTACTTTTCAAAATTCCAGAACTGAGACTGCTTTAAATGTCAATTTTGTTTTAGGTACAGCCAACTTTCTATTGTAGACTAGTAGTGACATTTGGTAACTGTACAATGTATGAACGTGACTATTTTTCTTAATGTCAGAAATATTAGTTTGCAATTTATTCTTATTACCTGCCTTAGAATATAGAGTTCTATGAAGAGAAAGGCATTGTGTTATTTACAGTTGAATCAACGTAACAATCCAGGTTCCGAAATGTTGGAAGTTCTCATTAAATATTTCATAATTGAAAAATTTATAAATGAATGAACAAGGTGATTTAGCTTATTTTTCTCCTGCATGAATCCTTTATGCTAATAATTCCTGAATCATATTTTCCCTTTATGATCAGATAGTTGTTACAGCGTCCCTCCCTTGCATGGGTGTGTGTGTGTGTGTGTGCACTCAGATGCACGTACACACAGTAATGTCGCAGCTAACGTCATGGGTTTAAAAAAATATTTGTTTAAGATTTTTTTTTTGATGTGGACCATGTTAAAAGACTTTTATTGAATTTGTTACAATATTGTTACTGTTTTATGTTGTGGTGTTTTGGTTGCAAGCCATGTGAGATCTTAGCTCCCCGACCAGGGATTGAACCCGCCCTCCCTGCATTGGAAGGTGAGGTCTTAACCTCTAGAATGCTAGGAAAGTCCCCATGATGGCCTTTACAGGCCCTAGGATACCATTTCTCAACCCATTAGATTTCCGTGGGCCCGAGGGCTACAACGAATGTTTTGGCCAACAAAGAAGAGGAAAGGGAACTGAAAAAGGGCCAGAACTCATCATGCAGCCTGTGCGCTCTCTCTAGCTAGCCTTCTTGAAGGTTTAATTGACAAAATAGACACTGTCTCTATGGTGATCTTTCTCCCAGACCTTTTTTTAGTACCATTTTTCGACATCAAAGAGTAAAGCTTTAAAGGTAGACTCACCAATGGCTCTCTGCGGGATCTCCTTTGTGTTTATATGATTTAGTATATGCCACCCCTTATCGTTCTAATATATTCTTAAAGTAGAACTCTTTTTATGTCTTCAAAGATCTTTCACCTTCTCAGTCCTGAAGATATCTATCTGTTCTTCTTGGACAAAAAAAAAAAAAAAAAAGAAAAAAGAAAAAAGAAAAAAAACAAAAACAAAGAAACCCTGGGCTACAAAATGCTAAGTAGGCATTAAACCACCTCTGACTCTGAATTCTTGAGTTCTTCCTGTCCATGAACCCACAATTACTCACCTTTCTTTAAATATAATTAATGTATATGTTTTCAAAAAGTCATATGGGAAATAGTAAATGAAAGTTAAGTAATAGAATTAATTGAAGCAGCAGAGGTTAATCACAAAGTATGTGTGTATTTATCCTTGAAGGCATTCATCCCGAACGTGTATACAAATATTTGGACGCTAATGGAAGGGTAAACACGTATCATACTATATTGTACATTTTCAGTTAACATTCATCGTTGTTTTCCGATTGATCCCAGTCTGTGTAGCTATGATGATAATGTTATAAAGAAAGAATGTATCTAGTTGATCAACAGTGACAGAGTATTAACAGAAAACGGGCCCATGCTTACTCATCACAATCTTTCATCATGTTGAATGACACATACTCACTCAGTAGTGCTTATATATTTGCAAATACTGATCTACTGAAGCAGGTTGGCTTCGTTTCTCCTTACTTGATCCTGAGTATGGCTTTCAGCACTTCTCAAAACCCTTCACTCTCAACATATTTATATGGTATATTCAAAAAGAAGACAATGGCTGAAAGACTTAATTATTGACTCACTTGCATGCTAACACATTCTTTATAGACTATTTTCCCAGTATGAGTTTTCTGATGTGAATAGCAAGTGAAAGATTTTCCACATCCTCTTTAGAATGGGCATCTCCTCAGTGTGAGCACTTTCTTGTTCAGTCAGGAATAAGGAATCACTGAAGAATGTCCTTCCTTCATTACACTGAGACTATTTTTTCAGTGTGAACCCTGTCATGTCTCATGAGTCCATGACTAATGGAACTCTAGCATCCATTTCATCAGATTTCTTCTCCAGCAGTGATTAGATGGTGTACCCCAAGAGGGCTCTCCTTGTAGTAAACCTTGGGCTGTCTTCTCTACTGTGTCAGGGATGCAGCCCACTCTGAGTTCTCTGTGTATTCTGAGGCTGGAGCTCCACCTGAAGGCTCTTCCACCATGATTCCAGGCTCAGGGTTTCTCTCCACATGACTTTCCTGGCGAGTTAAAAGGGATAATTTCTGGCTGAAGGCTCAATATCACTGATTAGAGGCACAGGGTTTCTACTCGGTTTGAATTCTCGGGTGTTTATAAAAGTGGGAGCTCTGGGTAAAGGCTGCACCACATGGACTCCAGACATAGGGTGTGTCTCCTGTGAGTTTTCTAGTGCGTATAAGCGTGAGAGCTGCGTTTAAAGGCTTTTCCACATCCGTTGCATTTGTAGGGTTTCTCATCAGTGTGAATTCTCACCCATGACTAAGGTTATGGCTTTGGCTAAGTGCTTTCTCACATAAATGATATTCATTGTGGTTTCTCTCCTGTGTGAATGTGCTCATGATATTGAAGGGTTGCATGGTCACCGAAAGCTCCTCCACAGTCATTCCAAGCATAGGGCTTCTCCCCTGTTTGAGTTTATTGGTGTGAATAAATGTCAGCTCTCTGGCTGCAGTACCTTTGTAAGGTGCGTCTCCTCCAGTGCGAGCCGTTGGTGTATACATGCGAGGCTTCAGCCGAATTTTTTCACACGTTCAGGACATTTGCAAGAGTCACTCCAGGGTGCACTCTCTCATGTTGTCTAAGGTTGGAGGGTGACTAAATGCCTTCCACCTTCTGAGTTCTGCATGATTTCCCTCTCGTATAATTAGCTGAGGTCTCTCGCATTCGGGCTGAAAGTGCAACACACGTGGAGTTAAGGTTGCTGTACGCGAAATGTCCTCATGTTCATCGCATTCTGTGAGCGCTTCTCCAGCATGAAATCCCTGCTGTTGACAAGGAAAGAGAGGCTGTTAAAAATTACTCACATACTACTCATTCAGTCATTTCTCTACATGGGAATTCTAGGCGGCGCCCTCCGTGGTGGTCTTCATTCAAAATCTCCGCATACTAGTTACTTTCACAGGTGATGTTCCTTTGCTGAATTCACACAGATTTTCTGCCTGGTAAACCCTCACTGGTCATAGCCTTCTGATTAAGTTTTAGGTCTTCTTTAGGTCTCCAACACCATATCCAGGAGCTCTGTTTAATCAATTACATTTTCACTGACGCTCAGGTCAGAGTTTGACATGTAATGTCAAGTGACATGGGTCCTCAGATTGTTCCATCCTCCATTAAATGGATAGAAAATCTCCTGGCCACAGGTCCAAGGCCATGGAGGGCAGAGCTAGGGTGGAGGCTCTGATGTTGCTGATTCCCACGTGGGGAGGAACCAAGGTGACTGAGGACAATTGCATCCGGGGGAGCGGGGTGGGCCACAGGGAAGGTGGGGTGCTAAAGACCTGGAATGGGTGTTGGAGAACAAATGACGGTTCCTTTCACCAAGAATTATTAAATAAGAATTTTGGAAGAGGTGTCCTTGCTGTGGAGACAAGACTCTCCAGGAGACCATGGTAAGGGTTACCCGGGAATTAATGTTAATCCTAGGAACTGAATCTTAATAAAACAATAACTGTGAACAGTAAGTCGAATCAAAGTGTAACACCCGATCATTTGCATTGTTTCCTGCCAAATGGAGATATTATGTACTCCCTACATGCCGAGGAGCCAATGCAGCCTTGCTCTTGACCATGGGAGGAAAAATCGTTCCTTCTGTCTGCGCATGCCTGTGGGTAAGCTGGCAGGGGTCACCCCCAGCTGAGTGGTTGGCGATTCATGTCTGGTGTATCTAACAAGATTTTGGAAGCCTGGGTTCTCATGGCTGCTTTCTCTTTCCTCAGATTTATCTGCTTGATTTTCGGATTGGCCCTGCCCAAGGATGCAGGGGAGGGCAGGTGGTGGCAGAGATCCTGATGATGAAACAACAGGTGAGGAAAAAAAAAGAAAAAAACAAAAAAACTTAGTTTGATTCCTGAATTGATCCGTCTTTTGCCAAATGGTCAGGTTTCTACTTTGGGTCCGGATCTTCTAAGTGCACCCAGGAAATATTAACTCCAGTTACGTGCACCACCCTGTTAAGGATACAGCAGGTCAGGGACCAATGTAGAAACACTCTCTTTCCCGACATTTACTTTCACTTCTTCCAGCCTCCATTAAGGCTGTGACCTCACAGAGGACGGGAGAGGTATTTTCCTTCTCTTCTTTTAAAGGTCATCCCTTGGGCTCCGTGGCCTCCTTCATCATGCTACTGGCTGCGGTGGACTTAGGAATGCGGTGAACACAGGGGCTAGAGAATGACTCAGGACAGAAATCTCTAGGCCAGTGGGGAGCAGGCGTTTCATCAGGTGAGTCCTGTGTCATAGGTGCTGTGGTGAGCGGGGGTTTGGTGAGAGGGAGCAATAAAGAATCATTGATTTTTCCTGATTTAAAAAGCTTAACTTTTTACAGACTACTCCTAAACATTTTGACAGCTTCCAAAAGATAAACGTAAGTTCCTCAGCAAAGTTATTCACATAAGTGTTTTCCTTTGTGTTCTTAAGCTTCATTCCAATTAGGAAGTTGAATGCAATGTCTGCAGATTCTTATTTTCTTAATTGTGACTGTGTATGGAGGAGAAGGGCCATAGTACACAGAAGAAAATGTCGAGCGCTGGACAGCAAATGACAGTCTGGAGAGCTCCAGGACCTCACTCCCACACAGAGACATCAGTAAAACAACCAGGACCTGCCTGAATGAGCTGGGGTTCTAGCCCAGGGAACCCCAGAAGTGGGAACAATGGGCTTTCTGATCCCACCATTGGCAGCCCTGGTAAGTGTTCCTATTAGACACGGGTGTGT